>NW_028113605.1:0-151496 GCF_964273705.1 Natrix helvetica
TTTTGTCTCTCTTACTCCCCCCTTGTATCCAGCAGCTCCAATCCCCAGCCTCAGGAAGGGTAAAATGAAATGGATTTAAAGGGCCCCTACATCAGTCCTTTTCGTCTCTCTGACTCCCCCACTTGTATCCAGTAGTTCAAAGCACCAGGCTCAGGAAGGTTCAAATGAAATGCAGTTAAAGGGCCCCTACATCAGTCCTTTTCGTCTCTCTGACTCCCCCCTTTTATCCAGCGGCTCCAATCCCCAGCCTCAGGAAGGTTCAAATGAAATGGAGTTGAAGGGCCCCTACCTTAGTCCTTTTTGCCTCTCTGACTCTCACCTTGTATCCAGCAGCTCCCACCACCGGCCTCAGGAAGGTTCAAATGAAATGGAGTTAAAGTGCCCCTACATCAGTCCTTTTTGTCTCTCTTACTCCCCCCTTGTATCCAGCAGCTCTAATCCCCAGTCTCAGGAATGTTCAAATGAAATGGAGTTAAAGGGCCCCTACATCGGTCCATTTTGCCTCTCTGACTCCCCCCTTGCATCCAGCAGCTCCAACCACCAGCCTCAGGAAGGTTCAAATGAAATGGAGTTAATGGGCCCCTACATCACTCCTTTTTGTCTCTGTGTCTCCCCCCTTGTATCCAGCAGCTCCAATCCCCAGCCTCAGGAAAGTTAAAATGAAATGGAGTTAAAGGGCCCCTACATCAGTCCTTTTTGTCTCTCTGACTCACCCCATGTATCCAGCAGCTCCAACCACCGGCCTCAGGAAGGTTCAAATGAAATGGAGTTAAAGGGCCCCTACCTTAGTCCTTTTTGCCACTCTGACTCTCACCTTGTATCCAGCAGCTCCCACCACTGGCCTCAGGAAGGTTCAAATGAAATGGAGTTAAAGGGCCCCTACCTCTGTCCTTTTTGTCTCTCTTACTCCTCCCTTGTATCCAGCAGCTCCAATCCCCAGCCTCAGGAACGTTAAAATGAAATGGAGTTAAAGGGCCCCTACATCAGTCCATTTTGTCTATCTGACTCACCCCATGTATCCAGCAGCTCCAACCACCGGCCTCAGGAAGGTTCAAATGAAATGGAGTTAAAGGGCCCCTACCTTAGTCCTTTTTGCCTCTCTGACTCCCCCCTTGTATCTAGCAGCTCCTATCCCCAGCCTCAGGAAGATTCAAATGAAATGGAGTTAAAGGGCCCCTACCTCGGGCCTTTTTGTCTCTCTTACACCCCCCTTGTATCTAGCAGCTCCAATCCCTAGCCACAGGAAGGTTAAAATGAAATGGAGTTAAAGGGCCCCTACATCATTCCTTTTTGTCTCTCTGACTCCCCCCATGTATCCAGCAGCTCCAACCACCGGCATCAGGAAGGTTCAAATGAAATGGAGTTAAAGGGCCACTACCTTAGTCCTTTTTGCCTCTCTGACTCTCACCTTACAATACAATACAATACAATAGTAGAGTTGGAAGGGACCTTGGAGGTCTTCTAGTCCAACCCCCTGCCTAGGCAGGAAACCCTATACCGTTTCAGACAAATAGCTATCCAACATCTTCTTAAAGACTTCCAGTGTTGGGGCATTCACAACTTCTGGAGGCAAGCTGTTCCACTGATTAATTGTTCTCACTGTCAGGAAATTCCTCCTCAGTTCTAAATTGCTTCTCTCCTTGATTAGTTTCCACCCATTGCTTCTTGTTCTACCCTCAGGTGCTTTGGAGAATAGTTTGACTCCCTCTTCTTTGTGGCAACCTCTGAGATATTGGAATAATGCTATCATGTCTCCCCTAGTCCTTCTTTCTCTTAAGCTAAACATACCCAGTTCCTGCAACCGTTCTTCATATGTTTTAGACTCCAGGCCCCTAATCATCTTTGTTGCTCTTCTCTGCACTCTTTCTAGAGTCTCCACATGTTTTTTACATCATGGCGACCAGAACTGAATGCAGTATTCCAAGTGTGGCCTTACCAAGGCATTATAAAGTGGTATTAACACTTCACGTGATCTTGATTCTATCCCTCTGTTGATGCAGCCTAGAACTGTGTTGGCTTTTTTGGCAGCTGCTGCACACTGCTGGCTCATATTTAAATGGTTGTCCACTAGGACTCCAAGATCCCTTTCACAGTTACTACTACTGAGTATGGTATCACCTATACTGTACCTGTGCATTCCGTTTTTGTTGCCTAAATGTAGAACCTTACTCTTTTCACCATTGAATTTCATTTTATTAGATAGTGCCCAATGTTCAAGTTTGTCAAGATCCTTCTGTATCTTAAGCCTATCTTCTGGAGTGTTGGCTATTCCTGCCAGCTTGGTATCATCTGCAAATTTGATGAGTTCCCCATTTATTCCCTCATCCAAATCATTGATGAAGATGTTGAAGAGTACTGGGCCTAAAACAGAGCCTTGGGGTACTCCACTGCATACTTCCCTCCATGTAGATGCAGTTCCATTGAGAACTACACGTTGAGTGCGGTTGGTCAGCCAGTTACCAATCCATCTGGTGGTGATGCTGTCTAACCCACATTCTTCTACTTTATCTAGTAGTAGGTTATGGTCTACCTTATCAAAAGCCTTACTGAAGTCCAAGTAAACTATATCAACGGCATTCCTCTGGTCCACTAATTTTGTCACATTATCAAAGAATGCAATAAGATTAGTCTGGCATGATCTGTTTTTGACAAATCCATGTTGGCTTTTGGCTATTACTTTGTTTGCTTCTAGGTGTTCGCAAATTCGTTGCTTGATTATTTTTTCCAGAATCTTTCCTGGTATTGAGGTTAGGCTGATAGGTCTGTAGTTTCCTGGATCTAATTTTTTCCCTTTTTTGAAGATGGGAACCACATCAGCTCTTTTCCAGTCCTCTGGTAGTTCCCCGGTGTTCCAGGATCTCTGAAAGATATAATTCAGTGGTTCTGAGATCTCGTCTGCTAGTTCCTTCAGAACTCTGGGGTGTAATCCATCCGGTCCTGGTGATTTGAACTCATCTAGGGTAGACAGGTGCTCACTTACCATTTTCTTCCCTATTTCAATTTGTGTTCCTAATTTTGTGGTGCTGCTTTTGATAGGTTGGACTGTTTTATCCCTTTGTGTAAAGACAGATGCAAAACATGAGTTAAATAGTTCTGCTTTCTCCCTGTTGCTTGTCACCTTCTTGCCACTTTCTCCTAGCAATGGACCAATTGTTTCCTTAACTTTTTTCTTGTTTTTAACATGTTGGAAGAAGCTTTTTTTGTTAATTTTTACTTTTGTGGCAAGCCTTTCTTCATTGTGAGCCTTAGCTTTCCTCACTTCATCTTTACAGGCTCGGGCTATTTGCTGATATTCTGCCTTAGTTATGTCCCCCTCCTTCCACTTTTTATACTTACTTTTTTTGTCTTTCAGTTTGTCAGATAGTTGTTTATGCAGCCATGCTGGTTTCTTTTGGGAGCTGTTGTTTTTCTTCTTCATTGGTATTGTGTTAGACTGGGCTTTTCTAATCTCATTTTTCAAAATTTCCCAAGCTTCTTGAGTTGTTTTCCCCTCGAGGATTCTCATCCATGGAATTTTTCCCAAGCTCTCTCTAAGTTTATTGAAATTAGCTTTCTTAAAGTCCAAGACTCTAGTTTGACTTTGTTCTACTACTTGTGTTTGGATAATGTTGAATTCCAATATTGCATGGTCACTTGCCCCCAGGGTTCCTATGGCTTCAACACCTTCTATCATTTCCTCTCTGTTAGTGAGAATTAAGTCCAGTATGGCTGATCCCCTTGTTTCCTTCTCTACTTTTTGGAAAACAAAGTTGTCTGCTAGGTTTGTTAGGAACCTGTTGGATCTTCCACTTGGTGCAGAGTTTGTTTCCCAGTTGATGTCAGGGTAGTTAAAATCTCCCATTACTATTGTGGTGTGCTTCCTACATACCTTAGTTAGCTGACTAGCAAAAAGTTCATCTTCTTCCTCTGCTTGGTTGGGTGGCCTGTAGTATAGACCTATGGCAATGTCATTTCCCCCACAACCTTTAATATTGACCCAAATGCATTCAAGATAGTTCTCATTATTGTTGTGCTCTATTTCTGTAGAGACATAGTTATTTCTTATATATAGTGCAACTCCACCTCCTCTTTTATTTGGTCTATTTCTTTTAAATAATTTAAATCCTTCTAGCTGTATGTTCCATTTGTCAGTTTCATCCCACCAAGTTTCTGTAATGGCAATAATATCATATCTGCCCTCTTTTACTTGAATTTCTAATTCTCCCTGTTTATTCCTCATACTCTGTGCATTGGTATATAGACATTTGAGTCCATTTTGATTGACCTTGTGTTTACTGTCTACATAACCTGTATTATGCCTGACTGCCCCTATTTTCTTGCCACTTGTGTGATTCATGCACATGGTATGACAATCACTATTACATGCTTGGTTTTGCTTGACAGCAGGAGTGATAATCTTACCCACACACACATCTATGTTACATGCATTTATAACCCTATGAATTTTAGTTTGCTGGGGACAGAGATGTTCTGTATCTATTAATTCTCTGTCCCCGCTCTTCAGTTTAAATGTTTATCAAGAAAATCTGTGAATTTAATGCCAAGTAACTCAGTTCCTTTCTTGGATGGGTGCAACCCATCTCTTTTGTACAGTTTTTCATTGGACCAGCTACAGGCTTCATGACTAATAAAACCAAAGCCTTCCCTTTTACACCACTCCTTTAGCCAAACATTAAACTCTGCTACACGCTGGCCCTTCCCTTTTTGTTCCTTATATACAGGTAAAACCTCTGAAAAGATAAGCCTACAACCTATACTATTAAGTTCATACCCCAAGTTCTGGAAATCATTCTGCACAGAAAGTACATCTTTCTGGGATAGATCATTAGTGCCAAGATGTATAATAGCATCAACGTCACAGTCCTTACTTGCATTCTTGACTATCTTAAGAATACGCCTCTTGTCTCTGCTGGCAGTAGCACCTGGCAGACACCTGACCTCTTTTAAAACCTCCTTATCCTCTCCTAAATTAACATCTCTTACGATTGAATCACCAACCAGAAGGTGACTTCTCTTTTTACATACCTTGATCTTCTTCTGCGACTGATGTGTGATACCTGGTTCCCCTTTTCGCCTTTCCGAAGAAAGTTCTTCGTTTTGGACCACGATCCCCTGCTTATTTGAGTCATCATTATCACAACTGCCTTGACCTATCTCTTTAGTGTCCCCATTAAGGTCAGCAAGGGCACTATATCTGTTTTGCTGGGTCACAGCAAAAGCTTTGGGTTTATGGTTCACAGCTCTCAACCTGCCAGATCCCACAGTTGTCCAGACAGCTCTTCTCCTGCAAGGTCTTTGTGGTAGAGGGGGCTGATAGTGTGGCTTCACCATAGAGTGGAATGGCTGACATAGACACCTAGTTTCTGCTTGGAGAGCACAGATTACAGATTCTAGATAGGTAATCTGCCTATGTAGACTCGTAATTTGTTTACAAAGGGGACAGTATCCAAATTTGAAAAGAGTACTGCGAAAGACAGGTGCAAAACAGCTATTACATTGAACTAAGCCAGTCAACCTTGTATCCTGCAGCTCCCACCACCGGCCTCAGGAAGGTTCAAATGAAATGGAGTTAAAGGGCCCCTACCTTAGTCCTTTTTGCCTCTCTGACTCTCACCTTGTATCCATCAGTTCAAACCACCAGCCTCAGGAAGGTTCAAATGAAATGAAGTTAAAGGTCCACTACCTCGGTCCTTTTTGCCTCTCTGACTCCCCCCTTGTATCCAGCAGCTCCAATCCCCAGCCTCAGGAAGGTTCAAATGAAATGGAGTTTAAGGACCCCTACCTCAGTCCTTTTTGTCTCTGTGTCTCCCCCCTTGTATCCAGCAGCTCCAATCCCCAGCCTCAGGAAGGTTAAAATGAAATGGAGTTAAAGGGCCCCTACATCAGTCCTTTTTGTCTCTCTGACTCCCCCCATGTATCCAGCAGCTCCAACCACCGGCATCAGGAAGGTTCAAATGAAATGGAGTTAAAGGGCCCCTACCTTAGTCCTTTTTGCCTCTCTGACTCTCACCTTGTATCCAGCAGCTCCCACCACCGGCCTCAGGAAGGTTCAAATGAAATGGAGTTAAAGGGCCCCTACCTCTGTCCTTTTTGTCTCTCTTACTCCCCCCTTGTATCCAGCAGCTCTAATCCCCAGTCTCAGGAATGTTCAAATGAAATGGAGTTAAAGGGCCCCTACATCGGTCCATTTTGCCTCTCTGACTCCCCCCTTGCATCCAGCAGCTCCAACCACCAGCCTCAGGAAGGTTCAAATGAAATGGAGTTAATGGGCCCCTACATCACTCCTTTTTGTCTCTGTGTCTCCCCCCTTGTATCCAGCAGCTCCAATCCCCAGCCTCAGGAAAGTTAAAATGAAATGGAGTTAAAGGGCCCCTACATCAGTCCTTTTTGTCTCTCTGACTCACCCCATGTATCCAGCAGCTCCAACCACCGGCCTCAGGAAGGTTCAAATGAAATGGAGTTAAAGGGCCCCTACCTTAGTCCTTTTTGCCACTCTGACTCTCACCTTGTATCCAGCAGCTCCCACCACTGGCCTCAGGAAGGTTCAAATGAAATGGAGTTAAAGGGCCCCTACCTCTGTCCTTTTTGTCTCTCTTACTCCTCCCTTGTATCCAGCAGCTCCAATCCCCAGCCTCAGGAACGTTAAAATGAAATGGAGTTAAAGGGCCCCTACATCAGTCCATTTTGTCTATCTGACTCACCCCATGTATCCAGCAGCTCCAACCACCGGCCTCAGGAAGGTTCAAATGAAATGGAGTTAAAGGGCCCCTACCTTAGTCCTTTTTGCCTCTCTGACTCCCCCCTTGTATCTAGCAGCTCCTATCCCCAGCCTCAGGAAGATTCAAATGAAATGGAGTTAAAGGGCCCCTACCTCGGGCCTTTTTGTCTCTCTTACACCCCCCTTGTATCTAGCAGCTCCAATCCCTAGCCACAGGAAGGTTAAAATGAAATGGAGTTAAAGGGCCCCTACATCATTCCTTTTTGTCTCTCTGACTCCCCCCATGTATCCAGCAGCTCCAACCACCGGCATCAGGAAGGTTCAAATGAAATGGAGTTAAAGGGCCACTACCTTAGTCCTTTTTGCCTCTCTGACTCTCACCTTACAATACAATACAATACAATAGTAGAGTTGGAAGGGACCTTGGAGGTCTTCTAGTCCAACCCCCTGCCTAGGCAGGAAACCCTATACCGTTTCAGACAAATAGCTATCCAACATCTTCTTAAAGACTTCCAGTGTTGGGGCATTCACAACTTCTGGAGGCAAGCTGTTCCACTGATTAATTGTTCTCACTGTCAGGAAATTCCTCCTCAGTTCTAAATTGCTTCTCTCCTTGATTAGTTTCCACCCATTGCTTCTTGTTCTACCCTCAGGTGCTTTGGAGAATAGTTTGACTCCCTCTTCTTTGTGGCAACCTCTGAGATATTGGAATAATGCTATCATGTCTCCCCTAGTCCTTCTTTCTCTTAAGCTAAACATACCCAGTTCCTGCAACCGTTCTTCATATGTTTTAGACTCCAGGCCCCTAATCATCTTTGTTGCTCTTCTCTGCACTCTTTCTAGAGTCTCCACATGTTTTTTACATCATGGCGACCAGAACTGAATGCAGTATTCCAAGTGTGGCCTTACCAAGGCATTATAAAGTGGTATTAACACTTCACGTGATCTTGATTCTATCCCTCTGTTGATGCAGCCTAGAACTGTGTTGGCTTTTTTGGCAGCTGCTGCACACTGCTGGCTCATATTTAAATGGTTGTCCACTAGGACTCCAAGATCCCTTTCACAGTTACTACTACTGAGTATGGTATCACCTATACTGTACCTGTGCATTCCGTTTTTGTTGCCTAAATGTAGAACCTTACTCTTTTCACCATTGAATTTCATTTTATTAGATAGTGCCCAATGTTCAAGTTTGTCAAGATCCTTCTGTATCTTAAGCCTATCTTCTGGAGTGTTGGCTATTCCTGCCAGCTTGGTATCATCTGCAAATTTGATGAGTTCCCCATTTATTCCCTCATCCAAATCATTGATGAAGATGTTGAAGAGTACTGGGCCTAAAACAGAGCCTTGGGGTACTCCACTGCATACTTCCCTCCATGTAGATGCAGTTCCATTGAGAACTACACGTTGAGTGCGGTTGGTCAGCCAGTTACCAATCCATCTGGTGGTGATGCTGTCTAACCCACATTCTTCTACTTTATCTAGTAGTAGGTTATGGTCTACCTTATCAAAAGCCTTACTGAAGTCCAAGTAAACTATATCAACGGCATTCCTCTGGTCCACTAATTTTGTCACATTATCAAAGAATGCAATAAGATTAGTCTGGCATGATCTGTTTTTGACAAATCCATGTTGGCTTTTGGCTATTACTTTGTTTGCTTCTAGGTGTTCGCAAATTCGTTGCTTGATTATTTTTTCCAGAATCTTTCCTGGTATTGAGGTTAGGCTGATAGGTCTGTAGTTTCCTGGATCTAATTTTTTCCCTTTTTTGAAGATGGGAACCACATCAGCTCTTTTCCAGTCCTCTGGTAGTTCCCCGGTGTTCCAGGATCTCTGAAAGATATAATTCAGTGGTTCTGAGATCTCGTCTGCTAGTTCCTTCAGAACTCTGGGGTGTAATCCATCCGGTCCTGGTGATTTGAACTCATCTAGGGTAGACAGGTGCTCACTTACCATTTTCTTCCCTATTTCAATTTGTGTTCCTAATTTTGTGGTGCTGCTTTTGATAGGTTGGACTGTTTTATCCCTTTGTGTAAAGACAGATGCAAAACATGAGTTAAATAGTTCTGCTTTCTCCCTGTTGCTTGTCACCTTCTTGCCACTTTCTCCTAGCAATGGACCAATTGTTTCCTTAACTTTTTTCTTGTTTTTAACATGTTGGAAGAAGCTTTTTTTGTTAATTTTTACTTTTGTGGCAAGCCTTTCTTCATTGTGAGCCTTAGCTTTCCTCACTTCATCTTTACAGGCTCGGGCTATTTGCTGATATTCTGCCTTAGTTATGTCCCCCTCCTTCCACTTTTTATACTTACTTTTTTTGTCTTTCAGTTTGTCAGATAGTTGTTTATGCAGCCATGCTGGTTTCTTTTGGGAGCTGTTGTTTTTCTTCTTCATTGGTATTGTGTTAGACTGGGCTTTTCTAATCTCATTTTTCAAAATTTCCCAAGCTTCTTGAGTTGTTTTCCCCTCGAGGATTCTCATCCATGGAATTTTTCCCAAGCTCTCTCTAAGTTTATTGAAATTAGCTTTCTTAAAGTCCAAGACTCTAGTTTGACTTTGTTCTACTACTTGTGTTTGGATAATGTTGAATTCCAATATTGCATGGTCACTTGCCCCCAGGGTTCCTATGGCTTCAACACCTTCTATCATTTCCTCTCTGTTAGTGAGAATTAAGTCCAGTATGGCTGATCCCCTTGTTTCCTTCTCTACTTTTTGGAAAACAAAGTTGTCTGCTAGGTTTGTTAGGAACCTGTTGGATCTTCCACTTGGTGCAGAGTTTGTTTCCCAGTTGATGTCAGGGTAGTTAAAATCTCCCATTACTATTGTGGTGTGCTTCCTACATACCTTAGTTAGCTGACTAGCAAAAAGTTCATCTTCTTCCTCTGCTTGGTTGGGTGGCCTGTAGTATAGACCTATGGCAATGTCATTTCCCCCACAACCTTTAATATTGACCCAAATGCATTCAAGATAGTTCTCATTATTGTTGTGCTCTATTTCTGTAGAGACATAGTTATTTCTTATATATAGTGCAACTCCACCTCCTCTTTTATTTGGTCTATTTCTTTTAAATAATTTAAATCCTTCTAGCTGTATGTTCCATTTGTCAGTTTCATCCCACCAAGTTTCTGTAATGGCAATAATATCATATCTGCCCTCTTTTACTTGAATTTCTAATTCTCCCTGTTTATTCCTCATACTCTGTGCATTGGTATATAGACATTTGAGTCCATTTTGATTGACCTTGTGTTTACTGTCTACATAACCTGTATTATGCCTGACTGCCCCTATTTTCTTGCCACTTGTGTGATTCATGCACATGGTATGACAATCACTATTACATGCTTGGTTTTGCTTGACAGCAGGAGTGATAATCTTACCCACACACACATCTATGTTACATGCATTTATAACCCTATGAATTTTAGTTTGCTGGGGACAGAGATGTTCTGTATCTATTAATTCTCTGTCCCCGCTCTTCAGTTTAAATGTTTATCAAGAAAATCTGTGAATTTAATGCCAAGTAACTCAGTTCCTTTCTTGGATGGGTGCAACCCATCTCTTTTGTACAGTTTTTCATTGGACCAGCTACAGGCTTCATGACTAATAAAACCAAAGCCTTCCCTTTTACACCACTCCTTTAGCCAAACATTAAACTCTGCTACACGCTGGCCCTTCCCTTTTTGTTCCTTATATACAGGTAAAACCTCTGAAAAGATAAGCCTACAACCTATACTATTAAGTTCATACCCCAAGTTCTGGAAATCATTCTGCACAGAAAGTACATCTTTCTGGGATAGATCATTAGTGCCAAGATGTATAATAGCATCAACGTCACAGTCCTTACTTGCATTCTTGACTATCTTAAGAATACGCCTCTTGTCTCTGCTGGCAGTAGCACCTGGCAGACACCTGACCTCTTTTAAAACCTCCTTATCCTCTCCTAAATTAACATCTCTTACGATTGAATCACCAACCAGAAGGTGACTTCTCTTTTTACATACCTTGATCTTCTTCTGCGACTGATGTGTGATACCTGGTTCCCCTTTTCGCCTTTCCGAAGAAAGTTCTTCGTTTTGGACCACGATCCCCTGCTTATTTGAGTCATCATTATCACAACTGCCTTGACCTATCTCTTTAGTGTCCCCATTAAGGTCAGCAAGGGCACTATATCTGTTTTGCTGGGTCACAGCAAAAGCTTTGGGTTTATGGTTCACAGCTCTCAACCTGCCAGATCCCACAGTTGTCCAGACAGCTCTTCTCCTGCAAGGTCTTTGTGGTAGAGGGGGCTGATAGTGTGGCTTCACCATAGAGTGGAATGGCTGACATAGACACCTAGTTTCTGCTTGGAGAGCACAGATTACAGATTCTAGATAGGTAATCTGCCTATGTAGACTCGTAATTTGTTTACAAAGGGGACAGTATCCAAATTTGAAAAGAGTACTGCGAAAGACAGGTGCAAAACAGCTATTACATTGAACTAAGCCAGTCAACCTTGTATCCTGCAGCTCCCACCACCGGCCTCAGGAAGGTTCAAATGAAATGGAGTTAAAGGGCCCCTACCTTAGTCCTTTTTGCCTCTCTGACTCTCACCTTGTATCCATCAGTTCAAACCACCAGCCTCAGGAAGGTTCAAATGAAATGAAGTTAAAGGTCCACTACCTCGGTCCTTTTTGCCTCTCTGACTCCCCCCTTGTATCCAGCAGCTCCAATCCCCAGCCTCAGGAAGGTTCAAATGAAATGGAGTTTAAGGACCCCTACCTCAGTCCTTTTTGTCTCTGTGTCTCCCCCCTTGTATCCAGCAGCTCCAATCCCCAGCCTCAGGAAGGTTAAAATGAAATGGAGTTAAAGGGCCCCTACATCAGTCCTTTTTGTCTCTCTGACTCCCCCCATGTATCCAGCAGCTCCAACCACCGGCATCAGGAAGGTTCAAATGAAATGGAGTTAAAGGGCCCCTACCTTAGTCCTTTTTGCCTCTCTGACTCTCACCTTGTATCCAGCAGCTCCCACCACCGGCCTCAGGAAGGTTCAAATGAAATGGAGTTAAAGGGCCCCTACCTCTGTCCTTTTTGTCTCTCTTACTCCCCCCTTGTATCCAGCAGCTCCAATCCCCAGCCTTAGGAAGGTTCAAATGAAATGGAGTTAAAGGGCCCCTACATCAGTCCTTTTTGTCTCTCTGACTCCCCCCATGTATCCAGCAGCTCCAACCACCGGCATCAGGAAGGTTCAAATGAAATGGAGTTAAAGGGCCCCTACCTTAGTCCTTTTTGCCTCTCTGACTCTCACCTTGTATCCATCATTTCAAACCACCAGCCTCAGGAAGGTTCAAATGAAATGAAGTTAAAGGTCCACTACCTCGGTCCTTTTTGCCTCTCTGACTCCCCCCTTGTATCCAGCAGCTCCAATCCGCAGCCTCAGGAAGGTTCAAATGAAGTGGAATTTAAGGACCCCTACCTCAGTCCTTTTTGTCTCTGTGTCTCCCCCCTTGTATCCAGCAGCTCCAATCCCCAGCCTCAGGAAGGTTAAAATGAAATGGAGTTAAAGGGCCCCTACATCAGTCCTTTTTGTCTCTCTGACTCCCCCCATGTATCCAGCAGCTCCAACCACCGGCATCAGGACGGTTCAAATGAAATGGAGTTAAAGGGCCCCTACCTCAGTCCTTTTTGTCTCTCTTACACCCCCCTTGTGTCCAGCAGCTCCAATCCCCAGCTTCAGGAAGGTTCAAATGAAATGGAGTTAAAGGGCCCCTACCTCAGTCCCTTTTGTCTCTCTGACTCCCCCCTTGTATCCAGCAGCTCCAATCCCCAGCCTTAGGAAGGTTCAAATGAAATGGAGTTAAAGGGCCCCTACATCACTCCTTTTTGTCTCTCTGACTCCCCCCATGTATCATCAGATCCAATCCCCAGCCTCAGGATGGTTCATATGAAATGGAGTTAAAGGGCCCATACCTCAGTCCTTTTTGTCTCTCTTACTCCCCCCTTGTATGCAGCAGCTCCAATCCCCAGCCTTTTGAAGGTTAAAATGAAATGGAGTTAAAGGGCCCCTACATCAGTCCTTTTTGCCTCTCTGACTCCCCCCTTGTATCCAGCAGATTGAATCCCCAGCCTTAGGAAGGTTCAAATGAAATGCAGTTAAAGGGCCCCTACATCAGTCCTTTTTGCCTCTCTGACTCCCCCCCTTGTATCCAGCAGCTTGAATCCCCAGCCTTAGGAAGGTTAAAATGAAATCGAGTTAAAGGGCCCCTACATCAGTACTTTTTGTCTCTCTGACTCCCCCCTTTTATCATCAGCTCCAATCCCCAGCCTCAGGAAGGTTCATATGAAATGGAGTTAAAGGGCCCATACCTCAGTCCTTTTTGTCTCTCTGACGCCCCACTTCTACACAGCAGCTCCAACCACCAGCCTCGGGAAGGTTCAAATGAAATGGAGTTAAAGGGCCCCTACCTCAGTCCTTTTTGCCTCTCTGACTCCCCCCTTGTATCCAGCAGCTTGAATCCCCAGCCTTAGGAAGGTTCAAATGAAATCGAGTTAAAGGGCCCCTACATCAGTACTTTTTGTCTCTCTGACTCCCCCCTTGTATCATCAGATCCAATCCCCAGCCTCAGGATGGTTCATATGAAATGGAGTTAAAGGGCCCATACCTCAGTCCTTTTTGTCTCTCTTACTCCCCCCTTGTATGCAGCAGCTCCAATCCCCAGCCGTTTGAAGGTTAAAATGAAATGGAGTTAAATGGCCCCTACATCAGTCCTTTTTGTCTCTCTGACTCCCCCCTTGTATTCAGCAGCTCCAATCCCCAGCCTCAGGAAGGTTAAAATGAAATTTAGTTAAAGGGCCCCTACCTCAGTCCTCTTTGTCTCTCTGACTCTCCCCTTGTATCATCAGCTCCAATCCCCAGCCTCAGGAAGGTTCATATGAAATGGAGTTAAAGGGCCCATACCTCAGTCCTTTTTGTCTCTCTGACTCCCCACGTCTACACAGCAGCTCCAACCACCAGCCTCGGGAAGGTTCAAATGAAATGGAGTTAAAGGGCCCCTACCTCAGTCCTTTTTGCCTCTCTGACTCCCTCCTTGTATCCAGCAGCTCCAATCCCCAGCCTTAGGAAGGTTCAAATGAAATGGAGTTAAAGGGCCCCTGCATCAGTCCCTTTTGTCTCTCTGACTCCCCCCTTGTATCCAGCAACTCCAATCCCCAGCCTTTCGAAGGTTAAAATGAAATGGAGTTAAAGGGCCCCTACAGCAGTCCTTTTTGCCTCTCTGACTCCCCCCTTGTATCCAGCAGCTCCAATCCCCAGCCTCAGGAAGGTTCAAATGAAATGGAGTTTAAGGACCCCTACCTCAGTCCTTTTTGTCTCTGTGTCTCCCCCCTTGTATCCAGCAGCTCCAATCCCCAGCCTCAGGAAGGTTAAAATGAAATGGAGTTAAAGGGCCCCTACATCAGTCCTTTTTATCTCTCTGACTCCCCCCATGTATCCAGCAGCTCCAACCACCGGCATCAGGAAGGTTCAAATGAAATGGAGTTAAAGGGCCCCTACCTTAGTCCTTTTTGCCTCTCTGACTCTCACCTTGTATCCAGCAGCTCCCACCACCGGCCTCAGGAAGGTTCAAATGAAATGGAGTTAAAGGGCCCCTACCTCTGTCCTTTTTGTCTCTCTTACTCCCCCCTTGTATCCAGCAGCTCCAATCCCCAGCCTTAGGAAGGTTCAAATGAAATGGAGTTAAAGGGCCCCTACATCAGTCCTTTTTGTCTCTCTGACTCCCCCCATGTATCCAGCAGCTCCAACCACCGGCATCAGGAAGGTTCAAATGAAATGGAGTTAAAGGGCCCCTACCTTAGTCCTTTTTGCCTCTCTGACTCTCACCTTGTATCCAGCAGCTCCAATCCCCAGCCTTAGGAAGGTTCAAATGAAATGGAGTTAAAGGGCCCCTACATCAGTCCTTTTTGTCTCTCTGACTCCCCCCATGTATCATCAGATCCAATCCCCAGCCTCAGGATGGTTCATATGAAATGGAGTTAAAGGGCCCATACCTCAGTCCTTTTTGTCTCTCTTACTCCCCCCTTGTATGCAGCAGCTCCAATCCCCAGCCTTTTGAAGGTTAAAATGAAATGGAGTTAAAGGGCCCCTACATCAGTCCTTTTTGCCTCTCTGACTCCCCCCTTGTATCCAGCAGATTGAATCCCCAGCCTTAGGAAGGTTCAAATGAAATGCAGTTAAAGGGCCCCTACATCAGTCCTTTTTGCCTCTCTGACTCCCCCCCTTGTATCCAGCAGCTTGAATCCCCAGCCTTAGGAAGGTTAAAATGAAATCGAGTTAAAGGGCCCCTACATCAGTACTTTTTGTCTCTCTGACTCCCCCCTTTTATCATCAGCTCCAATCCCCAGCCTCAGGAAGGTTCATATGAAATGGAGTTAAAGGGCCCATACCTCAGTCCTTTTTGTCTCTCTGACGCCCCACTTCTACACAGCAGCTCCAACCACCAGCCTCGGGAAGGTTCAAATGAAATGGAGTTAAAGGGCCCCTACCTCAGTCCTTTTTGCCTCTCTGACTCCCCCCTTGTATCCAGCAGCTTGAATCCCCAGCCTTAGGAAGGTTCAAATGAAATCGAGTTGAAGGGCCCCTACATCAGTACTTTTTGTCTCTCTGACTCCCCCCTTGTATCATCAGATCCAATCCCCAGCCTCAGGATGGTTCATATGAAATGGAGTTAAAGGGCCCATACCTCAGTCCTTTTTGTCTCTCTTACTCCCCCCTTGTATGCAGCAGCTCCAATCCCCAGCCGTTTGAAGGTTAAAATGAAATGGAGTTAAATGGCCCCTACATCAGTCCTTTTTGTCTCTCTGACTCCCCCCTTGTATTCAGCAGCTCCAATCCCCAGCCTCAGGAAGGTTAAAATGAAATTTAGTTAAAGGGCCCCTACCTCAGTCCTCTTTGTCTCTCTGACTCTCCCCTTGTATCATCAGCTCCAATCCCCAGCCTCAGGAAGGTTCATATGAAATGGAGTTAAAGGGCCCA
Organism: Natrix helvetica; assembly: GCF_964273705.1. NCBI lineage: Eukaryota > Metazoa > Chordata > Lepidosauria > Squamata > Natricidae > Natrix > Natrix helvetica. The sequence continues at coordinate 15,722 of NW_028113605.1, forward strand.
TACCTCAGTCCTTTTTGTCTCTCTGACTCCCCACGTCTACACAGCAGCTCCAACCACCAGCCTCGGGAAGGTTCAAATGAAATGGAGTTAAAGGGCCCCTACCTCAGTCCTTTTTGCCTCTCTGACTCCCTCCTTGTATCCAGCAGCTCCAATCCCCAGCCTTAGGAAGGTTCAAATGAAATGGAGTTAAAGGGCCCCTGCATCAGTCCTTTTTGTCTCTCTGACTCCCCCCTTGTATCCAGCAACTCCAATCCCCAGCCTTTCGAAGGTTAAAATGAAATGGAGTTAAAGGGCCCCTACAGCAGTCCTTTTTGCCTCTCTGACTCCCTCCTTGTATCCAGCAGCTCCAATCCCCAGCCTTAGGAAGGTTCAAATGAAATGGAGTTAAAGGGCCCCTACCTCAGTCCTTTTTGCCTCTCTGACTCCCCCCTTGTATCCAGCAGCGTGAATCCCCAGCCTTAGGAAGGTTCAAATGAAATGGAGTTAAAGGGCCCCTACATCAGTCCTTTTTTCCTCTCTGACTCCCCCCTTGTATCCAGCAGCTTGAATCCCCAGCCTTAGGAAGGTTCAAATGAAATTGAGTTAAAGGGCCCCTACATCAGTACTTTTTGTCTCTCTGACTCCCCCCTTGTATCAGGCAGCTCCAATCCCCAGCCTTTCAAAGATTAAAATGAAATGGAGTTAAAGGGCCCCTACATCAGTCCTTTTTGCCTCTCTGACTTCCCCCTTGTATCCAGCAGCTCCAATACCCAGACTTTCGAGGGTTCAAATGAAATGGAGTTAAAGGGCCCCTACATCAGTCCGTTTTGTCTCTCTGACTCCCCCCTTGTATCCAGCAGCTTGAATCCCCAGCCTTAGGAAGGTTCATATGAAATGGAGTTAAAGGGCCCATACCTCAGTCCTTTTTGTCTCTCTTACTCCCCCCTTGTATGCAGCAGCTCCAATCCCCAGCCTTTTGAAGGTTAAAATGAAATGGAGTTAAAGGGCCCCTACCTCAGTCCTCTTTGTCTCTCTGACTCGCCCCTTGTATCATCAGCTCCAATCCCCAGCCTCAGGAAGGTTCATATGAAATGAAGTTAAACAACCCATACCTCAGTCCTTTTTGTCTCTCTGACTCTCCACTTCTACACAGCAGCTCCAATCCCCAGCCTTTCGAAGATTAAAATGAAATGGAGTTAAAGGGCCCCTACATCAGTCCTTTTTGCCTCTCTGACTCCCCCCTTGTATCCAGCAGATTGAATCCCCAGCCTTAGGAAGGTTCAAATGAAATGCAGTTAAAGGGCCCCTACATCAGTCCTTTTTGCCTCTCTGACTCCCCCCCTTGTATCCAGCAGCTTGAATCCCCAGCCTTAGGAAGGTTAAAATGAAATGGAGTTAAAGGGCCCCTACCTCAGTCCTCTTTGTCTCTCTGATTCCCCCCTTTTATCATCAGCTCCAATCCCCAGCCTCAGGAAGGTTCATATGAAATGGAGTTAAAGGGCCCATACCTCAGTCCTTTTTGCCTCTCTGACTCCCCCCTTGTATCCAGCAGCTCCAATACCCAGACTTTCGAGGGTTCAAATGAAATGGAGTTAAAGGGCCCCTACATCAGTCCGTTTTGTCTCTCTGACTCCCCCCTTGTATCCAGCAGCTTGAATCCCCAGCCTTAGGAAGGTTCAAATGAAATGGAGTTAAAGTGCCGCTACATCAGTCCTTTTTGTCTCTCTGACTCGCCCCTTGTATCATCAGCTCCAATCCCCAGCCTCAGGAAGGTTAAAATGAAATGGAGTTAAATGGCCCCTACATCAGTCCTTTTTCCCTCAATGACTCCCCCCTTGTATTCAGCAGCTCCAATCCCCAGCCTCAGGAAGGTTAAAATGAAATGGAGTTAAAGGGCCCCTACCTCAGTCCGCTTTGTCTCTCTGACTCCCCCCTTGTATCATCAGCTCCAATCCAGAGCCTCAGGAAGGTTCATATGAAATGGAGTTAAAGAACGCATACCTCAGTCCTTTTTGTCTCTCTGACTCTCCACTTCTACACAGCAGCTCCAATCCCCAGCCTTTCGAAGATTAAAATGAAATGGAGTTAAAGGGCCCCTACATCAGTCCTTTTTGCCTCTCTGACTCCCCCCTTGTATCCAGCAGCTCCAATACCCAGGCTTTCGAAGGTTAAAATGAAATGGAGTTAAAGGGCCCCTACATCAGTCCTTTTTGTCTCTCTGACTCCCCCCTTGTATCCAGCAGCTCCAATACCCAGGCTTTCGAAGTTTCAAATGAAATGGAGTTAAAGGGACCCCACCTCAGTCCTTTTTGCCTCTCTGACTCCCCCCTTGTACACAGCAGCTCCAACCACCAGCCTCAGGAAGGTTCAAATGAAATGGAGTTAAAGGGCGCCTACCTCAGTCCTTTTTGCCTCTCTGACTCTCACATTGTATCCAGCAGTTCAAACCACCAGCCCCAGGAAGGTTAAAATGAAATGGAGTTAAAGGGCGTCTACATCAGTCCTTTTTGTCTCTCTTAGTTCCCCTTTGTATCCAGCAGCTCCAATCCCCAGCCTCAGGAAGGTTCAAATGAAATGGACCAGAAGGGCCCCTATCTCAGTCTGTTTCGTCTCTCTTACTCCCCCCTTGTATCCAGCAGATCCAATCACCAGCCTTTCGAAGTTTCAAATGAAATGGAGTTAAAGGGCCCCTAGATCAGTCCTTTTTGTTTCTCTGACTCCCCCCTTGTATCCAGCAGCTCCAATACCCATTCTTTCGAAGGTTCAAATGAAATGGAGTTAAAGGGCCCCTACATCAGTCCGTTTTGTCTCTCTGACTCCCCCCTTGTATCCAACAGCTTGAATCCCCAGCCTTAGGAAGGTTCAAATGAAATGGAGTTAAAGTGCCGCTACATCAGTCCTTTTTGTCTCTCTGACTCCCCCCTTGTATCATCAGCTCCAATCCCCAGCCTCAGGAAGGTTCATATGAAATGGAGTTAAAGGGCCCCTACATCAGTCCTTTTTGTCTCTCTGACTCCCCCCTTGTATCCAGTAGCTCCAATCCCTAGCCTTAGGAACGTTCAGATGAAATGGAGTTAAATGGCCCCTACATCAGTCCTTTTTGTCTCTCTGACTCGCCCCTTTTAGTATCAGCTCCAATCCCCAACCTCAGGAAGGTTCATATGAAATGGAGTTAAAGGGCCCATACCTCAGTCCTTTTTGTCTCTCTGACTCTCCACTTCTACACAGCAGCTCCAATCCCCAGCCTTTCGAAGATTAAAATGAAATGGAGTTAAAGGGCCCCTACATCAGTCCTTTTTGCCTCTCTGACTCCCCCCTTGTATCCAGCAGCTCCAATCCCCAGCCTTAGGAAGGTTCAGATGAAATGGAATTAAAGGGCCCCTACCTCAGTCCTTTTTGCCTTTCTGACTCCCCCCTTGTACACAGCAGCTCCAACCACCAGCCTCAGGAAGGTTCAAATGAAATGGAGTTAAAGGGCGCCTACCTCAGTCCTTTTTGTCTCTCTGACTCTCCACTTCTATACAGCAGCTTCAATCCCCAGCCTTTCCAAGATTAAAATGAAATGGAGTTAAAGGGCCCCTACATCAGTCCTTTTTGCCTCTCTGACTCCCCCTTTGTAACCAGAAGCTCCAATCCCCAGCCTTAGGACGGTTCAGATGAAATGGAGTTAAAGGGCCCCTACCTCAGTCCTTTTTGCCTCTCTGACTCCCCCCTTGTACACAGCAGCTCCAACCACCAGCCTCAGGAAGGTTCAAATGAAATGGAGTTAAAGGGCGCCTACATCAGTCCTTTTTGTCTCTCTTAGTTCCCCTTTCTATCCAGCAGCTCCAATCCCCAGCCTCAGGAAGGTTCATATGAAATGGAGTTAAAGGGCCCCTACCTCAGTCCTTTTTGTCTCTCTGACTCCCCCCTTGTATCATCAGCTCCAATCCCCAGCCTCAGGAAGGTTCATATGAAATGGAGTTAAAGGGCCCCTACATCAGTCCTTTTTGTCTCTCTGACTCCCCCCTTGTATCCAGTAGCTCCAATCCCCAGCCTTAGGTACGTTCAGATGAAATGGAGTTAAAGGGCCCCTACCTCAGTCCTTTTTGCCTCTCTGACTCCCCCCTTGTACACAGCAGCTCCAACCACCAGCCTTAGGAAGGTTCAAATGAAATGGAGTTAAATGGCCCCTACATCAGTCCTTTTTGTCTCTCTGACTCGCCCCTTTTAGTATCAGCTCCAATCCCCAACCTCAGGAAGGTTCATATGAAATGGAGTTAAAGGGCCCATACCTCAGTCCTTTTTGTCTCTCTGACTCTCCACTTCTACACAGCAGCTCCAATCCCCAGCCTTTCGAAGATTAAAATGAAATGGAGTTAAAGGGCCCCTAGATCAGTCCTTTTTGTTTCTCTGACTCCCCCCTTGTATCCAGCAGCTCCAATACCCATTCTTTCGAAGGTTCAAATGAAATGGAGTTAAAGGGCCCCTACATCAGTCCGTTTTGTCTCTCTGACTCCCCCCTTGTATCCAACAGCTTGAATCCCCAGCCTTAGGAAGGTTCAAATGAAATGGAGTTAAAGTGCCGCTACATCAGTCCTTTTTGTCTCTCTGACTCCCCCCTTGTATCATCAGCTCCAATCCCCAGCCTCAGGAAGGTTCATATGAAATGGAGTTAAAGGGCCCCTACATCAGTCCTTTTTGTCTCTCTGACTCCCCCCTTGTATCCAGTAGCTCCAATCCCTAGCCTTAGGAACGTTCAGATGAAATGGAGTTAAAGGGCCCCTACCTCAGTCCTTTTTGCCTCTCTGACTCCCCCCTTGTACACAGCAGCTCCAACCACCAGCCTTAGGAAGGTTCAAATGAAATGGAGTTAAATGGCCCCTACATCAGTCCTTTTTGTCTCTCTGACTCGCCCCCTTTAGTATCAGCTCCAATCCCCAACCTCAGGAAGGTTCATATGAAATGGAGTTAAAGGGCCCATACCTCAGTCCTTTTTGTCTCTCTGACTCCCCCCTTGTATCATCAGCTCCAATCCCCAGCCTCAGGAAGGTTCATATGAAATGGAGTTAAAGGGCCCCTACATCAGTCCTTTTTGTCTCTCTGACTCCCCCCTTGTATCCAGTAGCTCCAATCCCCAGCCTTAGGAACGTTCAGATGAAATGGAGTTAAAGGGCCCCTACCTCAGTCCTTTTTGCCTCTCTGACTCCCCCCTTGTACACAGCAGCTGCAACCACCAGCCTTAGGAAGGTTCAAATGAAATGGAGTTAAATGGCCCCTACATCAGTCCTTTTTGTCTCTCTGACTCGCCCCTTTTAGTATCAGCTCCAATCCCCAACCTCAGGAAGGTTCATATGAAATGGAGTTAAAGGGCCCATACCTCAGTCCTTTTTGTCTCTCTGACTCTCCACTTCTACACAGCAGCTCCAATCCCCAGCCTTTCGAAGATTAAAATGAAATGGAGTTAAAGGGCCCCTACATCAGTCCTTTTTGCCTCTCTGACTCCCCCCTTGTATCCAGCAGCTCCAATCCCCAGCCTTAGGAAGGTTCAGATGAAATGGAGTTAAAGGGCCCCTACCTCAGTCCTTTTTGCCTCTCTGACTCCCCCCTTGTACACAGCAGCTCCAACCACCAGCCTCAGGAAGGTTCAAATGAAATGGAGTTAAAGGGCGCCTACCTCAGTCCTTTTTGTCTCTCTGACTCTCCACTTCTATACAGCAGCTTCAATCCCCAGCCTTTCGAAGATTAAAATGAAATGGAGTTAAAGGGCCCCTACATCAGTCCTTTTTGCCTCTCTGACTCCCCCTTTGTATCCAGAAGCTCCAATCCCCAGCCTTAGGACGGTTCAGATGAAATGGAGTTAAAGGGCCCCTACCTCAGTCCTTTTTGCCTCTCTGACTCCCCCCTTGTACACAGCAGCTCCAACCACCAGCCTCAGGAAGGTTCAAATGAAATGGAGTTAAAGGGCGCCTACATCAGTCCTTTTTGTCTCTCTTAGTTCCCCTTTCTATCCAGCAGCTCCAATCCCCAGCCTCAGGAAGGTTCATATGAAATGGAGTTAAAGGGCCCCTACCTCAGTCCTTTTTGCCTCTCTGACTCCCCCCTTGTACACAGCCGCTCCAACCACCAGCCTCAGGAAGGTTCAAATGAAATGGAGTTAAAGGGCGCCTACCTCAGTCCTTTTTGTCTCTCTGACTCTCCACTTCTTTACAGCAGCTTCAATCCCCAGCCTTTCGAAGATTAAAATGAAATGGAGTTAAAGGGCCCCTACATCAGTCCTTTTTGCCTCTCTGACTCCCCCTTTGTATCCAGAAGCTCCAATCCCCAGCCTTAGGACGGTTCAGATGAAATGGAGTTAAAGGGCCCCTACCTCAGTCCTTTTTGCCTCTCTGACTCCCCCCTTGTACACAGCAGCTCCAACCACCAGCCTCAGGAAGGTTCAAATGAAATGGAGTTAAAGGGCGCGTACATCAGTCCTTTTTGTCTCTCTTAGTTCCCCTTTCTATCCAGCAGCTCCAATCCCCAGCCTCAGGAAGGTTCATATGAAATGGAGTTAAAGGGCCCCTACCTCAGTCCTTTTTGCCTCTCTGACTCCCCCCTTGTACACAGCAGCTCCAACCACCAGCCTCAGGAAGGTTCAAATGAAATGGAGTTAAAGGGCCCCTACCTCAGTCTGTTTCGTCTCTCTTACTCCCCCCTTGTATGCAGCAGCTCCAATCCCCAGCCTTTCGAAGTTTCAAATGAAATGGAGTTAAAGGGCCCCTAGATCAGTCCTTTTGTCTCTCTGACTCCCCCCTTGTATCCAGCAGCTCCAATACCCAGCCTCAGGAAGGTTAAAATGAAATGGAGTTAAAGGGCCCCTACATCAGTCCGTTTTGTCTCTCTGACTCCCCCCTTGTATCCAGCAGCTCCAATCCCCAGCCTTTCGAAAATTAAAATGAAATGGAGTTAAAGGGCCCCTACATCAGTCCTTTTTGCCTCTCTGACTCCCCCCTTGTATCCAGCAGCTCCAATCCCCAGCCTTAGGAACGTTCAGATGAAATGAAGTTACAGGGCCCCTACCTCAGTCCTTTTTGTCTCTCTGACTCTCCAATTCTACACAGCAGCTCCAATCCCCAGCCTTTCGAAGTTTCAAATGAAATGGAGTTAAAGGGCCCCAAGATCAGTCCTTTTTGTCTCTCTGACTCCCCCCTTGTATCCAGCAGCTCCAATACCCAGACTTTCGAAGGTTCAAATGAAATGGAGTTAAAGGGCCCCTACATCAGTCCGTTTTGTCTCTCTGACTCCCCCCTTGTATCCAGCAGCTTGAATCCCCAGCCTTAGGAAGGTTCAAATGAAATGGAGTTAAAGTGCCGCTACATCAGTCCTTTTTGTCTCTCTGACTCCCCCCTTGTATCATCAGCTCCAACCACCAGCCTCAGGAAGGTTCAAATGAAATGGAGTTAAAGGGCGCGTACATCAGTCCTTTTTGTCTCTCTTAGTTCCCCTTTCTATCCAGCAGCTCCAATCCCCAGCCTCAGGAAGGTTCATATGAAATGGAGTTAAAGGGCCCCTACCTCAGTCCTTTTTGCCTCTCTGACTCCCCCCTTGTACACAGCAGCTCCAACCACCAGCCTCAGGAAGGTTCAAATGAAATGGAGTTAAAGGGCCCCTACCTCAGTCTGTTTCGTCTCTCTTACTCCCCCCTTGTATGCAGCAGCTCCAATCCCCAGCCTTTCGAAGTTTCAAATGAAATGGAGTTAAAGGGCCCCTAGATCAGTCCTTTTGTCTCTCTGACTCCCCCCTTGTATCCAGCAGCTCCAATACCCAGCCTCAGGAAGGTTAAAATGAAATGGAGTTAAAGGGCCCCTACATCAGTCCGTTTTGTCTCTCTGACTCCCCCCTTGTATCCAGCAGCTCCAATCCCCAGCCTTTCGAACATTAAAATGAAATGGAGTTAAAGGGCCCCTACATCAGTCCTTTTTGCCTCTCTGACTCCCCCCTTGTATCCAGCAGCTCCAATCCCCAGCCTTAGGAACGTTCAGATGAAATGAAGTTACAGGGCCCCTACCTCAGTCCTTTTTGTCTCTCTGACTCTCCACTTCTACACAGCAGCTCCAATCCCCAGCCTTTCGAAGTTTCAAATGAAATGGAGTTAAAGGGCCCCAAGATCAGTCCTTTTTGTCTCTCTGACTCCCCCCTTGTATCCAGCAGCTCCAATACCCAGACTTTCGAAGGTTCAAATGAAATGGAGTTAAAGGGCCCCTACATCAGTCCGTTTTGTCTCTCTGACTCCCCCCTTGTATCCAGCAGCTTGAATCCCCAGCCTTAGGAAGGTTCAAATGAAATGGAGTTAAAGTGCCGCTACATCAGTCCTTTTTGTCTCTCTGACTCCCCCCTTGTATCATCAGCTCCAATCCCCAGCCTCAGGAAGGTTCATATGAAATGGAGTTAAAGGGCCCCTACATCAGTCCTTTTTGTCTCTCTGACTCCCCCCTTGTATCCAGCAACTCCAATCCCCAGCCTTTCGAAGGTTCAAATGAAATGGAGTTAAAGGGCCCCTACATCAGTCCGTTTTGTCTCTCTGACTCCCCCCTTGTATCCAGCAGCTTGAATCCCCAGCCTTAGGAAGGTTCAAATGAAATGGAGTTAAAGTGCCGCTACATCAGTCCTTTTTGTCTCTCTGACTCCCCCCTTGTATCATCAGCTCCAATCCCCAGCCTCAGGAAGGTTCATATGAAATGGAGTTAAAGGGCCCCTACATCAGTCCTTTTTGTCTCTCTGACTCCCCCCTTGTATCCAGCAACTCCAATCCCCAGCCTTTCGAAGGTTAAAATGAAATGGAGTTAAATGGCCCCTACATCAGTCCTTTTTGCCTCTCTGACTCCCCCCTTGTATCCAGCAACTCCAATCCCCAGCCTTTCGAAGGTTAAAATGAAATGGAGTTAAATGGCCCCTACATCAGTCCTTTTTACCTCTCTGACTCCCCCCTTGTATTCAGTAGCTCCAATCCCCAGCCTCAGGAAGGTTAAAATGAAATGGAGTTAAAGGGCCCCTACCTCAGTCCTCTTTGTCTCTCTGACTCCCCCCTTGTATCATCAGCTCGAATCCCCAGCCTCAGGAAGGTTCATATGAAATGGAGTTAAAGGGCCCATACCTCAGTCCTTTTTGTCTCTCTGACTCTCCACTTCTACACAGCAGCTCCAATCCCCAGCCTTTCGAAGATTAAAATGAAATGGAGTTAAAGGGCCCCTACATCAGTCCTTTTTGTCTCTCTGACTCCCCCCTTGTATCCAGCAGCTCCAATACCCAGGCTTTCGAAGTTTCAAATGAAATGGAGTTAAAGGGACTCTACCTCAGTCCTCTTTCTCTCTTAGTCCCCCTTTGTATCCAGCAGCTCCAAAACCCAGCGTTTTGAAGGTTAAAATGAAATGGACTTGAAGGGCCCCTACATCGGTCCTTTTTGCCTCTCTGACTCCCCCCTTGTATCCAGCAGCTCCAATCCCCAGCCTTAGGAAGGTTCAGATGAAATGGAGTTAAAGGGCGCCTACCTCAGTCCTTTTTGCCTCTCTGACTCTCACATTGTATCCTGCAGTTCAAACCACCAGCCTCAGGAACGTTAAAATGAAATGGAGTTAAAGGGCGTCTACATCAGTCCTTTTTGTCTCTCTTAGTTCCCCTTTGTATCCAGCAGCTCCAATCCCCAGCCTCAGGAAGGTTCAAATGAAATGGACCAGAAGGGCCCCTACCTCAGTCTGTTTCGTCTCTCTTACTCCCCCCTTGTATCCAGCAGCTCCAATCACCAGCCTTTCGAAGTTTCAAATGAAATGGAGTTAAAGGGCCCCTAGATCAGTCCTTTTTGTCTCTCCGACTCCCCCCTTGTATCCAGCAGCTCCAATACCCATTCTTTCGAAGGTTCAAATGAAATGGAGTTAAAGGGCCCCTACATCAGTCCGTTTCGTCTCTCTGACTCCCCCCTTGTATCCACCAGCTTGAATCCCCAGCCTTAGGAAGGTTCAAATGAAATGGAGTTAAAGTGCCGCTACATCAGTCCTTTTTGTCTCTCTGACTCTCCACTTCTACACAGCAGCTCCAATCCCCAGCCTTTCGAAGATTAAAATGAAATGGAGTTAAAGGGCCCCTACATCAGTCCTTTTTGTCTCTCTGACTCCCCCCTTGTATCCAGCAGCTCCAATACCCAGGCTTTCGAAGTTTCAAATGAAATGGAGTTAAAGGGACCCTACCTCAGTCCTCTTTCTCTCTTAGTCCCCCTTTGTATCCAGCAGCTCCAATACCCAGCGTTTTGAAGGTTAAAATGAAATGGATTTGAAGGGCCCCTACATCGGTCCTTTTTGCCTCTCTGACTCCCCCCTTGTATCCAGCAGCTCCAATCCCCAGCCTTAGGAAGGTTCAGATGAAATGGAGTTAAAGGGCCCCTACCTCAGTCCTTTTTGCCTCTCTGACTCCCCCCTTGTACACAGCAGCTCCAACCACCAGCCTCAGGAAGGTTCAAATGAAATGGAGTTAAAGGGCGCCTACCTCAGTCCTTTTTGCCTCTCTGACTCTCACATTGTATCCAGCAGTTCAAACCACCAGCCCCAGGAAGGTTAAAATGAAATGGAGTTAAAGGGCCCCTACAGCAGTCCTTTTTGTCTCTCTTAGTTCCCCTTTGTATCCAGCAGCTCCAATCCCCAGCCTCAGGAAGGTTCAAATGAAATGGAGTTAAAGGGCGCCTACATCAGTCCTTTTTGTCTCTCTTAGTTCCCCTTTGTATCCAGCAGCTCCAATCCCCAGCCTCAGGAAGGTTCAAATGAAATGGACCAGAAGGGCCCCTACCTCAGTCTGTTTCGTCTCTCTTACTCCCCCCTTGTATACAGCAGCTCCAATCACCAGCCTTTCGAAGTTTCAAATGAAATGGAGTTAAAGGGCCCCTAGATCAGTCCTTTTTGTCTCTCTGACTCCCCCCTTGTATCCAGCAGCTCCAATACCCATTCTTTCGAAGGTTCAAATGAAATGGAGTTAAAGGGCCCATACATCAGTCCGTTTTGTCTCTCTGACTCCCCCCTTGTATCCACCAGCTTGAATCCCCAGCCTTAGGAAGGTTTAAATGAAATGGAGTTAAAGTGCCGCTACATCAGTCCTTTTTGTCTCTCTGACTCCCCCCTTGTATCATCAGCTCCAATCCCCAGCCTCAGGAAGGTTCATATGAAATGGAGTTAAAGGGCCCCTACATCAGTCCTTTTTGTCTCTCTGACTCCCCCCTTGTATCCAGTAGCTCCAATCCCCAGCCTTAGGAACGTTCAGATGAAATGGAGTTAAAGGGCCCCTACCTCAGTCCTTTTTGCCTCTCTGACTCCCCCCTTGTACACAGCAGCTCCAACCACCAGCCTTAGGAAGGTTCAAATGAAATGGAGTTAAATGGCCCCTACATCAGTCCTTTTTGTCTCTCTGACTCGCCCCTTTTATCATCAGCTCCAATCCCCAACCTCAGGAAGGTTCATGTGAAATGGAGTTAAAGGGCCCATACCTCAGTCCTTTTTGTCTCTCTGACTCTCCACTTCTACACAGCAGCTCCAATCCCCAGCCTTTCGAAGATTAAAATGAAATGGAGTTAAAGGGCCCCTACATCAGTCCTTTTTGCCTCTCTGACTCCCCCCTTGTATCCAGTAGCTCCAATCCCCAGCCTTAGGAAGGTTCAGATGAAATGGAGTTAAAGGGCCCCTACCTCAGTCCTTTTTGCCTCTCTGACTCCCCCCTTGTACACAGCATCTCCAACCACCAGGCTCAGGAAGGTTCAAATGAAATGGAGTTAAAGGGCGCCTACCTCAGTCCTTTTTGTCTCTCTGACTCTCCACTTCTATACAGCAGCTTCAATCCCCAGCCTTTCGAAGATTAAAATGAAATGGAGTTAAAGGGCCCCTACATCAGTCCTTTTTGCCTCTCTGACTCCCCCCTTGTACACAGCATCTCCAACCACCAGCCTCAGGAAGGTTCATATGAAATGGAGTTAAAGGACCCCTACATCAGTCCTTTTTGTCTCTCTGACTCTCCCCTTGTATCCAGCAACTCCAATCCCCAGCCTTTCGAAGGTTAAAATGAAATGGAGTTAAATGGCCCCTACATCAGTCCTTTTTGCCTCTCTGACTCCCCCCTTGTATTCAGCAGCTCCAATCCCCAGCCTCAGGAAGGTTAAAATGAAATGGAGTTAAAGGGCCCCTACCTCAGTCCTCTTTGTCTCTCTGACTCCCCCCTTGTATCATCAGCTCCAATCCCCAGCCTCAGGAAGGTTCATATGAAATGGAGTTAAAGGGCCCATACCTCAGTCCTTTTTGTCTCTCTGACTCCCCCCTTGTACACAGCAGCTCCAACCACCAGCCTCAGGAAGGTTCAAATGAAATGGAGTTAAAGGGCCCCTACCTCAGTCTGTTTCGTCTCTCTTACTCCCCCCTTGTATCCAGCAGCTCCAATCCCCAGCCTTTCGAAGTTTCAAATGAAATGGAGTTAAAGGGCCCCTAGATCAGTCCTTTTGTCTCTCTGACTCCCCCCTTGTATCCAGCAGCTCCAATACCCAGCCTCAGGAAGGTTAAAATGAAATGGAGTTAAAGGGCCCCTACATCAGTCCGTTTTGTCTCTCTGACTCCCCCCTTGTATCCAGCAGCTCCAATCCCCAGCTTTTCGAAGTTTCAAATGAAATGGAGTTAAAGGGCCCATACCTCAGTCCTTTTTGTCTCTCTTACTCCCCCCTTGTATCCAGCAGCTCCAATCCCCAGCCTTTTGAAGGTTAAAATGAAATGGAGTTAAATGGCCCCTACAGCAGTCCTTTTTGCCTCTCTGACTCCCTCCTTGTATCCAGCAGATCCAATCCCCAGCCTTAGGAAGGTTCAAATGAAATGGAGTTAAAGGGCCCCTACATCAGTCCTTTTTGTTTCTCTAACTCCCCCCTTGTATCCAGCAACTCCAATCCCGAGCCTTTCGAACATTAAAATGAAATGGAGTTAAAGGGCCCCTACATCAGTCCTTTTTGCCTCTCTGACTCCCCCCTTGTATCCAGCAGCTCCAATCCCCAGCCTTAGTAACGTTCAGATGAAATGAAGTTAAAGGGCCCCTACCTCAGTCCTTTTTGTCTCTCTGACTCTCCACTTCTACACAGCAGCTCCAATCCCCAGCCTTTCGAAGATTAAAATGAAATGGAGTTAAAGGGCCCCTACATCAGTCCTTTTTGCCTCTCTGACTCCCCCCTTGTATCCAGCAGCTCCAATCCCCAGCCTTAGGAACGTTCAAATGAAATGGAGTTAAAGGGCCCCTACCTCAGTCCTTTTTGCCTCTCTGACTCCCCCCTTGTACACAGCAGCTCCAACCACCAGCCTCAGGAAGGTTCAAATGAAATGGAGTTAAAGGGCCCCTAGATCAGTCCTTTTTGTCTCTCTGACTCCCCCCTTGTATCCAGCAGCTCCAATACCCAGCCTTTCGAAGTTTCAAATGAAATGGAGTTAAAGGGACCCTACCTCAGTCCTCTTTCTCTCTTAGTCCCCCTTTGTATCCAGCAGCTCCAATACCCAGCGTTTTGAAGGTTAAAATGAAATGGACTTGAAGGGCCCCTACATCGGTCCTTTTTGCCTCTCTGACTCCCCCCTTGTATCCAGCAGCTCCAATCCCCAGCCTTAGGAAGGTTCAGATGAAATGGAGTTAAAGGGCCCATACCTCAGTCCTTTTTGTCTCTCTGACTCTCCACTTCTACACAGCAGCTCCAATCCCCAGCCTTTCGAAGATTAAAATGAAATGGAGTTAAAGGGCCCCTACCTCAGTCCTCTTTGTCTCTCTGACTCCCCCCTTGTATCATCAGCTCCAATCCCCAGCCTCAGGAAGGTTCATATGAAATGGAGTTAAAGGGCCCATACCTCAGTCCTTTTTGTCTCTCTGACTCCCCCCTTGTACACAGCAGCTCCAACCACCAGCCTCAGGAAGGTTCAAATGAAATGGAGTTAAAGGGCGCCTACCTCAGTCTGTTTCGTCTCTCTTACTCCCGCCTTGTATCCAGCAGCTCCAATCCCCAGCCTTTCGAAGTTTCAAATGAAATGGAGTTAAAGGGCCCCTAGATCAGTCCTTTTGTCTCTCTGACTCCCCCCTTGTATCCAGCAGCTCCAATACCCAGCCTCAGGAAGGTTAAAATGAAATGGAGTTAAAGGGCCCCTACATCAGTCCGTTTTGTCTCTCTGACTCCCCCCTTGTATCCAGCAGGTCCAATCCCCAGCTTTTCGAAGTTTCAAATGAAATGGAGTTAAAGGGCCCATACCTCAGTCCTTTTTGTCTCTCTTACTCCCCCCTTGTATCCAGCAGCTCCAATCCCCAGCCTTTTGAAGGTTAAAATGAAATGGAGTTAAATGGCCCCTACAGCAGTCCTTTTTGCCTCTCTGACTCCCTCCTTGTATCCAGCAGATCCAATCCCCAGCCTTAGGAAGGTTCAAATGAAATGGAGTTAAAGGGCCCCTACATCAGTCCTTTTTGTTTCTCTAACTCCCCCCTTGTATCCAGCAACTCCAATCCCCAGCCTTTCGAACATTAAAATGAAATGGAGTTAAAGGGCCCCTACATCAGTCCTTTTTGCCTCTCTGACTCCCCCCTTGTATCCAGCAGCTCCAATCCCCAGCCTTAGTAACGTTCAGATGAAATGAAGTTAAAGGGCCCCTACCTCAGTCCTTTTTGTCTCTCTGACTCTCCACTTCTACACAGCAGCTCCAATCCCCAGCCTTAGGAACGTTCAAATGAAATGGAGTTAAAGGGCCCCTACCTCAGTCCTTTTTGCCTCTCTGACTCCCCCCTTGTACACAGCAGCTCCAACCACCAGCCTCAGGAAGGTTCAAATGAAATGGAGTTAAAGGGCCCCTAGATCAGTCCTTTTTGTCTCTCTGACTCCCCCCTTGTATCCAGCAGCTCCAATACCCAGCCTTTCGAAGGTTAAAATGAAATGGAGTTAAAGGGCCCCTACATCAGTCCTTTTTGTCTCTCTGACTCCCCCCTTGTATCCAGCAGCTCCAATACCCAGGCTTTCGAAGTTTCAAATGAAATGGAGTTAAAGGGACCCTACCTCAGTCCTCTTTCTCTCTTAGTCCCCCTTTGTATCCAGCAGCTCCAATACCCAGCGTTTTGAAGGTTAAAATGAAATGGACTTGAAGGGCCCCTACATCGGTCCTTTTTGCCTCTCTGACTCCCCCCTTGTATCCAGCAGCTCCAATCCCCAGCCTTAGGAAGGTTCAGATGAAATGGAGTTAAAGGGCCCCTACCTCAGTCCTTTTTGCCTCTCTGACTCCCCCCTTGTACACAGCAGCTCCAACCACCAGCCTCAGGAAGGTTCAAATGAAATGGAGTTAAAGGGCGCCTACCTCAGTCCTTTTTGCCTCTCTGACTCTCACATTATATCCAGCAGTTCAAACCACCAGCCCCAGGAAGGTTAAAATGAAATGGAGTTAAAGGGCGTCTACATCAGTCCTTTTTGTCTCTCTTAGTTCCCCTTTGTATCCAGCAGCTCCAATCCCCAGCCTCAGGAAGGTTCAAATGAAATGGACCAGAAGGGCCCCTACCTCAGTCTGTTTCGTCTCTCTTACTCCCCCCTTGTATCCAGCAGCTCCAATCCCCAGCCTTTCGAAGTTTCAAATGAAATGGAGTTAAAGGGCCCCTAGATCAGTCCTTTTTGTCTCTCTGACTCCCCCCTTGTATCCAGCAGCTCCAATACCCAGACTTTCGAAGGTTCAAATGAAATGGAGTTAAAGGGCCCCTACATCAGTCCGTTTTGTCTCTCTGACTCCCCCCTTGTATCCAGCAGCTTGAATCCCCAGCCTTAGGAAGGTTCAAATGAAATGGAGTTAAAGTGCCGCTACATCAGTCCTTTTTGTCTCTCTGACTCCCCCCTTGTATCATCAGCTCCAATCCCCAGCCTCAGGAAGGTTCATATGAAATGGAGTTAAAGGGCCCCTACATCAGTCCTTTTTGTCTCTCTGACTCCCCCCTTGTATCCAGCAACTCCAATCCCCAGCCTTTCGAAGGTTAAAATGAAATGGAGTTAAATGGCCCCTACATCAGTCCTTTTTGCCTCTCTGACTCCCCCCTTGTATTCAGCAGCTCCAATCCCCAGCCTCAGGAAGGTTAAAATGAAATGGAGTTAAAGGGCCCCTACCTCAGTCCTCTTTGTCTCTCTGACTCCCCCCTTGTATCATCAGCTCCAATCCCCAGCCTCAGGAAGGTTCATATGAAATGGAGTTAAAGGGCCCATACCTCAGTCCTTTTTGTCTCTCTGACTCTCCATTTCTACACAGCAGCTCCAATCCCCAGACTTTCGAAGATTGAAATGAAATGGATTTAAAGGGCCCCTACATCAGTCCTTTTTGCCTCTCTGACTCCCCCCTTGTATCCAGCAGCTCCAATCCCCAGCCTTAGGAACGTTCAGATGAAATGGAGTTAAAGGGCGCCTACCTCAGTCCTTTTTGCCTCTCTGACTCCCCCCTTGTACACAGCAGCTCCAACCACCAGCCTTAGGAAGGTTCAAATGAAATGGAGTTAAAGGGCCCCTACATCAGTCCTTTTTGCCTCTCTGACTCCCCCCTTGTATCCAGCAGCTCCAATGCCCAGCCTTAGGAAGGTTCAGATGAAATGGAGTTAAAGGGCCCCTACCTCAGTCCTTTTTGCCTCTCTGACTCCTCCTTTGTACACAGCAGCTCCAACCACCAGCCTCAGGAAGGTTAAAATGAAATGGAGTTAAAGGGCGCCTACCTCAGTCCTTTTTGTCTCTCTGACTCTCCACTTCTACACAGCAGCTTCAATCCCCAGCCTTTCGAAGATTAAAATGAAATGGAGTTAAAGGCCCCCTACATCAGTCCTTTTTGCCTCTCTGACTCCCCCTTTGTATCCAGAAGCTCCAATCCCCAGCCTTAGGAAGGTTCAGATGAAATGGAGTTAAAGGGCCCCTACCTCAGTCCTTTTTGCCTCTCTGACTCCCCACTTGTACACAGCAGCTCCAACCACCAGCCTCAGGAAGGTTCAAATGAAATGGAGTTAAAGGGCGCCTACATCAGTCCTTTTTGTCTCTGTTAGTTCCCCTTTGTATCCAGCAGCTCCAATCCCCAGCCTCAGGAAGGTTCAAATGAAATGGACCAGAAGGGCCCCTACCTCAGTCTGTTTCGTCTCTCTTACTCCCCCCTTGTATCCAGCAGCTCCAATCCCCAGCCTTTCGAAGTTTCAAATGAAATGGAGTTAAAGGGCCCCTAGATCAGTCCTTTTTGTCTCTGTGTCTCTCCCCCTGTATCCAGCAACTCCAATCCCCAGCCTTTCGAAGGTTAAAATGAAATGGATTTAAAGGGCCCCTACATCAGTCCTTTTTGCCTCTCTGACTCCCCCCTTGTATCCAGCAGCTCCAATCCCCAGCCTTAGGAACGTTCAGATGAAATGGAGTTAAAGGGCGCCTACCTCAGTCCTTTTTGCCTCTCTGACTCCCCCCTTGTACACAGCAGCTCCAACCACCAGCCTTAGGAAGGTTCAAATGAAATGGAGTTAAAGGGCCCCTACATCAGTCCTTTTTGCCTCTCTGACTCCCCCCTTGTATCCAGCAGCTCCAATGCCCAGCCTTAGGAAGGTTCAGATGAAATGGAGTTAAAGGGCCCCTACCTCAGTCCTTTTTGCCTCTCTGACTCCTCCTTTGTACACAGCAGCTCCAACCACCAGCCTCAGGAAGGTTAAAATGAAATGGAGTTAAAGGGCGCCTACCTCAGTCCTTTTTGTCTCTCTGACTCTCCACTTCTACACAGCAGCTTCAATCCCCAGCCTTTCGAAGATTAAAATGAAATGGAGTTAAAGGCCCCCTACATCAGTCCTTTTTGCCTCTCTGACTCCCCCTTTGTATCCAGAAGCTCCAATCCCCAGCCTTAGGAAGGTTCAGATGAAATGGAGTTAAAGGGCCCCTACCTCAGTCCTTTTTGCCTCTCTGACTCCCCACTTGTACACAGCAGCTCCAACCACCAGCCTCAGGAAGGTTCAAATGAAATGGAGTTAAAGGGCGCGTACATCAGTCCTTTTTGTCTCTGTTAGTTCCCCTTTGTATCCAGCAGCTCCAATCCCCAGCCTCAGGAAGGTTCAAATGAAATGGACCAGAAGGGCCCCTACCTCAGTCTGTTTCGTCTCTCTTACTCCCCCCTTGTATCCAGCAGCTCCAATCCCCAGCCTTTCGAAGTTTCAAATGAAATGGAGTTAAAGGGCCCCTAGATCAGTCCTTTTTGTCTCTGTGTCTCTCCCCCTGTATCCAGCAACTCCAATCCCCAGCCTTTCGAAGGTTAAAATGAAATGGAGTTAAATGGCCCCTACATCAGTCCTTTTTGCCTCTCTGACTCCCCCCTTGTATTCAGCAGCACCAATCCCCAGCCTCAGGAAGGTTAAAATGAAATGGAGTTAAAGGGCCCCTACCTCAGTCCTCTTTGTCTCTCTGACTCCCCCCTTGTATCATCAGCTCCAATCCCCAGCCTTTCAAAGGTTAAAATGAAATGGAGTTAAATGGCCCCTACATCAGTCCTTTTTGCCTCTCTGACTCCCCCCTTGTATTCAGCAGCTCCAATCCCCAGCCTCAGGAAGGTTAAAATGAAATGGAGTTAAAGGGCCCCTACCTCAGTCCTCTTTGTCTCTCTGACTCCCCCCTTGTATCATCAGCTCCAATCCCCAGCCTCAGGAAGGTTCATATGAAATGGAGTTAAAGGGCCCATACCTCAGTCCTTTTTGTCTCTCTGACTCTCCACTTCTACACAGCAGCTCCAATCCCCAGCCTTTCGAAGATTGAAATGAAATGGTGTTAAAGGGCCCCTACATCAGTCCTTTTTGCCTCTCTGACTCCCCCCTTGTATCCAGCAGCTCCAATCCCCAGACTTAGGAACGTTCAGATGAAATGGAGTTAAAGGGCCCCTACCTCAGTCCGTTTTGCCTCTCTGACTCCCCCCTTGTACACAGCAGCTCCAACCACCAGCCTCAGGAAGGTTCAAATGAAATGGAGTTAAAGGGCGCCTACCTCAGTCCTTTTTGCCTCTCTAACTCTCACATTGTATCCAGCAGTTCAAACCACCAGCCCCAGGAAGGTTAAAATGAAATGGAGTTAAAGGGCGCCTACATCAGTCCTTTTTGTCTCTCTTACTTCCTCTTTGTATCCAGCAGCTCCAATCCCCAGCCTCAGGAAGGTTCAAATGAAATGGACCAGAAGGGCCCCTACCTCAGTCTGCTTCGTCTCTCTTACTCCCCCCTTGTATCCAGCAGCTCCAATCCCCGGCCTTTCGAAGTTTCAAATGAAATGGAGTTAAAGGGCCCCTAGATCAGTCCTTTTTGTCTCTCTGACTCCCCCCTTGTATCCAGGAACTCAAATCCCCAGCCTTTCGAAGGTTCAAATGAAATGGAGTTAAAGGGCCCCTACATCAGTCCTTTTTGTCTCTCTTACTCCCCCCTTGTATCCAGCAGCTCCAATCCCCAGCCTTTTGAAGGTTAAAATGAAATGGAGTTAAATGGCCCCTACAGCAGTCCTTTTTGCCTCTCTGACTCCCTCCTTGTATCCAGCAGATCCAATCCCCAGCCTTAGGAAGGTTCAAATGAAATGGAGTTAAAGGGCCCCTACCTCAGTCCTTTTTGCCTCTCTGACTCCCCCCTTGTACACAGCAGCTCCAACCACCAGCCTCAGGAAGGTTCAAATGAAATGGAGTTAAAGGGCGCCTACCTCAGTCCTTTTTCTCTCTCTGACTCTCCACTTCTACACAGCAGCTTCAATCCCCAGCCTTTCGAAGATTAAAATGAAATGGAGTTAAAGGGCCCCTACATCAGTCCTTTTTGCCTCTCTGACTCCCTCCTTGTATCCAGCAGATCCAATCCCCAGCCTTAGGAAGGTTCAAATGAAATGGAGTTAAAGGGCCCCTACATCAGTCATTTTTGTCTCTCTGACTCCCCCCTTGTATCCAGCAACTCCAATCCCCAGCCTTTCGAAGGTTAAAATGAAATGGAGTTAAAGGGCCCCTACCTCAGTCCTTTTTGCCTCTCTGACTCCCCCCTTGTACACAGCAGCTCCAACCACCAGCCTCAGGAAGGTTCAAATGAAATGGAGTTAAAGGGCGCCTACCTCAGTCCTTTTTGTCTCTCTGACTCTCCACTTCTACACAGCAGCTTCAATCCCCAGCCTTTCGAAGATTAAAATGAAATGGAGTTAAAGGGCCCCTACATCAGTCCTTTTTGCCTCTCTGACTCCCTCCTTGTATCCAGCAGCTCCAATCCCCAGCCTCAGGAAGGTTCGTATGAAATGGAGTTAAAGGGCCCATACCTCAGTCCTTTTTGTCTCTCTTACTCCCCCCTTGTATCCAGCAGCTCCAATCCCCAGCCTTTTGAAGGTTAAAATGAAATGTAGTTAAATGGCCCCTACAGCAGTCCTTTTTGCCTCTCTGACTCCCTCCTTGTATCCAGCAGATCCAATCCCCAGCCTTAGGAAGGTTCAAATGAAATGGAGTTAAAGGGCCCCTACATCAGTCATTTTTGTCTCTCTGACTCCCCCCTTGTATCCAGCAACTCCAATCACCAGCCTTTCGAAGGTTAAAATGAAATGGAGTTAAATGGCCCCTACATCAGCCCTTTTTGCCTCTCTGACTCCCACCTTGTATCATCAGCTCCAATCCCCAGCCTCAGGAAGGTTCATATGAAATGGAGTTAAAGGGCCCATACCTCAGTCCTCTTTGTCTCTCTGACTCCCCCCTTGTATCATCAGCTCCAATCCCCAGCCTCAGGAAGGTTCATATGAAATGGAGTTAAAGGGCCCATACCTCAGTCCTTTTTGTCTCTATGACTCTCCACTTCTACACAGCAGCTTGAATCCCCAGCCTTAGGAAGGTTCAAATGAAATGGAGTTAAAGGGCCCCTACCTCAGTCCTTTTTGCCTCTCTGGCTCCCCCCTTGTATCCAGCAGCTCCAATCCCCAGCCTCAGGAAGGTTCATATGAAATGGAGTTAAAGGGCCCATACCTCAGTCCTTTTTGCCTCTCTGACTCCCCCCTTGTATCCAGCAGCTTGAATCCCCAGCCTTAGGAAGGTTCAAATGAAATGGAGTTAAAGGGCCCCTACATCAGTCCTTTTTGCCTCTCTGACTCCCTCCTTCTATCCAGCAGCTCCAATCCCCAGCCTCAGGAAGGTTCATATGAAATGGAGTTAAAGGGCCCATACCTCAGTCCTTTTTGTCTCTCTTACTCCCCCCTTGTATCCAGCAGCTCCAGTCCCCAGCCTTTTGAAGGTTAAAATGAAATGGAGTTAAATGGCCCCTACAGCAGTCCTTTTTGCCTCTCTGACTCCCTCCTTGTATCCAGCAGATCCAATCCCCAGCCTTAGGAAGGTTCAAATGAAATGGAGTTAAAGGGCCCCTACATCAGTCCTTTTTGTCTCTCTGACTCCCTCCTTGTATCCAGCAGATCCAATCCCCAGCCTTAGGAAGGTTCAAATGAAATGGAGTTAAAGGGCCCCTACCTCAGTCCTTTTTGCCTCTCTGACTCCCCCCTTGTACACAGCAGCTCCAACCACCAGCCTCAGGAAGGTTCAAATGAAATGGAGTTAAAGGGCGCCTACCTCAGTCCTTTTTGTCTCTCTGACTCTCCACTTCTACACAGCAGCTTCAATCCCCAGCCTTTCGAAGATTAAAATGAAATGGAGTTAAAGGGCCCCTACATCAGTCCTTTTTGCCTCTCTGACTCCCTACTTGTATCCAGCAGCTCCAATCCCCAGCCTCAGGAAGGTTCATATGAAATGGAGTTAAAGGGCCCATACCTCAGTCCTTTTTGTCTCTCTTACTCCCCCCTTGTATCCAGCAGCTCCAATCCCCAGCCTTTTGAAGGTTAAAATGAAATGTAGTTAAATGGCCCCTACAGCAGTCCTTTTTGCCTCTCTGACTCCCTCCTTGTATCCAGCAGATCCAATCCCCAGCCTTAGGAAGGTTCAAATGAAATGGAGTTAAAGGGCCCCTACATCAGTCATTTTTGTCTCTCTGACTCCCCCCTTGTATCCAGCAACTCCAATCCCCAGCCTTTCGAAGGTTAAAATGAAATGGAGTTAAATGGCCCCTACATCAGCCCTTTTTGCCTCTCTGACTCCCACCTTGTATCATCAGCTCCAATCCCCAGCCTCAGGAAGGTTCATATGAAATGGAGTTAAAGGGCCCATACCTCAGTCCTCTTTGTCTCTCTGACTCCCCCCTTGTATCATCAGCTCCAATCCCCAGCCTCAGGAAGGTTCATATGAAATGGAGTTAAAGGGCCCATACCTCAGTCCTTTTTGTCTCTATGACTCTCCACTTCTACACAGCAGCTTGAATCCCCAGCCTTAGGAAGGTTCAAATGAAATGGAGTTAAAGGGCCCCTACCTCAGTCCTTTTTGCCTCTCTGGCTCCCCCCTTGTATCCAGCAGCTCCAATCCCCAGCCTCAGGAAGGTTCATATGAAATGGAGTTAAAGGGCCCATACCTCAGTCCTTTTTGCCTCTCTGACTCCCCCCTTGTATCCAGCAGCTTGAATCCCCAGCCTTAGGAAGGTTCAAATGAAATGGAGTTAAAGGGCCCCTACATCAGTCCTTTTTGCCTCTCTGACTCCCTCCTTCTATCCAGCAGCTCCAATCCCCAGCCTCAGGAAGGTTCATATGAAATGGAGTTAAAGGGCCCATACCTCAGTCCTTTTTGTCTCTCTTACTCCCCCCTTGTATCCAGCAGCTCCAGTCCCCAGCCTTTTGAAGGTTAAAATGAAATGGAGTTAAATGGCCCCTACAGCAGTCCTTTTTGCCTCTCTGACTCCCTCCTTGTATCCAGCAGATCCAATCCCCAGCCTTAGGAAGGTTCAAATGAAATGGAGTTAAAGGGCCCCTACATCAGTCCTTTTTGTCTCTCTGACTCCCTCCTTGTATCCAGCAGATCCAATCCCCAGCCTTAGGAAGGTTCAAATGAAATGGAGTTAAAGGGCCCCTACCTCAGTCCTTTTTGCCTCTCTGACTCCCCCCTTGTACACAGCAGCTCCAACCACCAGCCTCAGGAAGGTTCAAATGAAATGGAGTTAAAGGGCGCCTACCTCAGTCCTTTTTGTCTCTCTGACTCTCCACTTCTACACAGCAGCTTCAATCCCCAGCCTTTCGAAGATTAAAATGAAATGGAGTTAAAGGGCCCCTACATCAGTCCTTTTTGCCTCTCTGACTCCCTACTTGTATCCAGCAGCTCCAATCCCCAGCCTCAGGAAGGTTCATATGAAATGGAGTTAAAGGGCCCATACCTCAGTCCTTTTTGTCTCTCTTACTCCCCCCTTGTATCCAGCAGCTCCAATCCCCAGCCTTTTGAAGGTTAAAATGAAATGGAGTTAAATGGCCGCTACAGCAGTCCTTTTTGCCTCTCTGACTCCCTCCTTGTATCCAGCAGATCCAATCCCCAGCCTTAGGAAGGTTCAAATGAAATGGAGTTAAAGGGCCCCTACATCAGTCATTTTTGTCTCTCTGACTCCCCCCTTGTATCCAGCAACTCCAATCCCCAGCCTTTCGAAGGTTAAAATGAAATGGAGTTAAATGGCCCCTACATCAGCCCTTTTTGCCTCTCTGACTCCCACCTTGTATCATCAGCTCCAATCCCCAGCCTCAGGAAGGTTCATATGAAATGGAGTTAAAGGGCCCATACCTCAGTCCTCTTTGTCTCTCTGACTCCCCCCTTGTATCATCAGCTCCAATCCCCAGCCTCAGGAAGGTTCATATGAAATGGAGTTAAAGGGCCCATACCTCAGTCCTTTTTGTCTCTATGACTCTCCACTTCTACACAGCAGCTTGAATCCCCAGCCTTAGGAAGGTTCAAATGAAATGGAGTTAAAGGGCCCCTACCTCAGTCCTTTTTGCCTCTCTGGCTCCCCCCTTGTATCCAGCCGCTCCAATCCCCAGCCTCAGGAAGGTTCATATGAAATGGAGTTAAAGGGCCCATACCTCAGTCCTTTTTGCCTCTCTGACTCCCCCCTTGTATCCAGCAGCTTGAATCCCCAGCCTTAGGAAGGTTCAAATGAAATGGAGTTAAAGGGCCCCTACATCAGTACTTTTTGTCTCTCTGACTCCCCCCTTGTATCCAGCAACTCCAATCCCCAGCCTTTCGAAGGTTAAAATGAAATGGAGTTAAATGGCCCCTACAGCAGCCCTTTTTGTCTCTCTGACTACCCCCTTGTATCATCAGCTCCAATCCCCAGCCTTTTGAAGGTTAAAATGAAATGGAGTTAAATGGCCCCTACAGCAGTCCTTTTTGCCTCTCTGACTCCCTCCTTGTATCCAGCAGATCCAATCCCCAGCCTTTCGAAGGTTCAAATGAAATGGAGTTAAAGGGCCCCTACATCAGTCCTTTTTGCCTCTCTGACTCCCTCCTTGTATCCAGCAGCTCCAATCCACAGCCTCAGGAAGGTTCATATGAAATGGAGTTAAAGGGCCCATACCTCAGTCCTTTTTGTCTCTCTTACTCCCCCCTTGTATCCAGCAGCTCCAGTCCCCAGCCTTTTGAAGGTTAAAATGAAATGGAGTTAAATGGCCCCTACAGCAGTCCTTTTTGCCTCTCTGACTCCCTCCTTGTATCCAGCAGATCCAATCCCCAGCCTTAGGAAGGTTCAAATGAAATGGAGTTAAAGGGCCCCTACATCAGTCCTTTTTGTCTCTCTGACTCCCCCCTTGTATCCAGCAGCTCCAATCCCCAGCCTCAGGAAGGTTAAAATGAAATGGAGTTAAAGGGCCCCTACCTCAGTCCTTTTTGCCTCTCTGACTCCCTCCTTGTATCCAGCAGATCCAATACCCAGCCTTAGGAAGGTTCAAATGAAATGGAGTTAAAGGGCCCCTACATCAGTCCTTTTTGTCTCTCTGACTCCCCCCTTGTATCCAGCAACTCCAATCCCCAGCCTCAGGAAGGTTCAAATGAAATGGAGTTAAAGGGCCCCTACATCAGTCCTTTTTGTCTCTCTGACTCTCCACTTCTACACAGCAGCTTGAATCCCCAGCCTTAGGAAGGTTCAAATGAAATGGAGTTAAAGGGCCCCTACCTCAGTCCTTTTTGCCTCTCTGACTCCCCCCTTGTATCCAGCAGCTCCAATCCCCAACCTCAGGAAGGTTCAAATGAAATGGAGTTAAAGGGCCCCTACATCAGTCCTTTTTGCCTCTCTGACTCCCCCCTTGTATCCAGCAGCTTGAATCCCCAGCCTTAGGAAGGTTCAAATGAAATGGAGTTAAAGGGCCCCTACATCAGTACTTTTTGTCTCTCTGACTCCCCCCTTGTATCCAGCAACTCCAATCCCCAGCCTTTCGAAGGTTAAAATGAAATGGAGTTAAATGGCCCCTACAGCAGTCCTTTTTGCCTCTCTGACTCCCTCCTTGTATCATCAGCTCCAATCCCCAGCCTTTTGAAGGTTAAAATGAAATGGAGTTAAATGGCCCCTACAGCAGTCCTTTTTGCCTCTCTGACTCCCTCCTTGTATCCAGCAGATCCAATCCCCAGCCTTTCGAAGGTTCAAATGAAATGGAGTTAAAGGGCCCCTACATCAGTCCTTTTTGCCTCTCTGACTCCCTCCTTGTATCCAGCAGCTCCAATCCACAGCCTCAGGAAGGTTCATATGAAATGGAGTTAAAGGGCCCATACCTCAGTCCTTTTTGTCTCTCTTACTCCCCCCTTGTATCCAGCAGCTCCAGTCCCCAGCCTTTTGAAGGTTAAAATGAAATGGAGTTAAATGGCCCCTACAGCAGTCCTTTTTGCCTCTCTGACTCCCTCCTTGTATCCAGCAGATCCAATCCCCAGCCTTAGGAAGGTTCAAATGAAATGGAGTTAAAGGGCCCCTACATCAGTCCTTTTTGTCTCTCTGACTCCCCCCTTGTATCCAGCAGCTCCAATCCCCAGCCTCAGGAAGGTTAAAATGAAATGGAGTTAAAGGGCCCCTACCTCAGTCCTTTTTGCCTCTCTGACTCCCTCCTTGTATCCAGCAGATCCAATACCCAGCCTTAGGAAGGTTCAAATGAAATGGAGTTAAAGGGCCCCTACATCAGTCCTTTTTGTCTCTCTGACTCCCCCCTTGTATCCAGCAACTCCAATCCCCAGCCTCAGGAAGGTTCAAATGAAATGGAGTTAAAGGGCCCCTACATCAGTCCTTTTTGTCTCTCTGACTCTCCACTTCTACACAGCAGCTTGAATCCCCAGCCTTAGGAAGGTTCAAATGAAATGGAGTTAAAGGGCCCCTACCTCAGTCCTTTTTGCCTCTCTGACTCCCCCCTTGTATCCAGCAGCTCCAATCCCCAACCTCAGGAAGGTTCAAATGAAATGGAGTTAAAGGGCCCCTACATCAGTCCTTTTTGCCTCTCTGACTCCCCCCTTGTATCCAGCAGCTTGAATCCCCAGCCTTAGGAAGGTTCAAATGAAATGGAGTTAAAGGGCCCCTACATCAGTACTTTTTGTCTCTCTGACTCCCCCATTGTATCCAGCAACTCCAATCCCCAGCCTTTCGAAGGTTAAAATGAAATGGAGTTAAATGGCCCCTACAGCAGTGCTTTTTGCCTCTCTGACTCCCTCCTTGTATCCAGCAGCTCCAATCCCCAGCCTTAGGAAGGTTCAAATGAAATGGAGTTAAAGGGCACCTATCACAGTCGTTTTTCCCTCTCTGACTGCCCCTTGTATCCAGGAGCTTGAATCCCCAGCCTTAGGAAGGTTCAAATGAAATCGAGTTAAAGGGCCCCTACATCAGTCATTTTTGCCTCTCTGACTCCCCCTTGTATCCAGCAGCTTGAATCCCCAGCCTTAGGAAGGTTCAAATGACATGGAGTTAAAGGGCCCCTACATCAGTCATTTTTGCCTCTCTGACTCCCCCCTTGTATCCAGCAGCTAGAATCCCCAGCCTTAGGAAGGTTAAAATGAAATGGAGTTAAAGGGCCCCTAGCTCAGTCCTCTTTGTCTCTCTGACTCCCCCCTTTTATCATCAGCTCCAATCCCCAGCCTCAGGAAGGTTTAAATGAAATGGAGTTAAAGGGCCCCTACAGCAGTCCTTTTGCCTCTCTGACTCCCTCCTTGTATCCAGCAGCTCATATCCCCAGCCTTAGGAAGGTTAAAATGAAATGGAGTTAAAGGGCCCCTACCTCAGTCCTCTTTGTCTCTCTGACTCCCCCCTTTTATCATAAGCTCCAATCCGCAGCCTCAGGAAGGTTCATATGAAATGGAGTTAAAGGGCCCCTACAGCAGTCCGTTTTGTCTCTCTGACTCCCCCCTTGTATCCAGCAGCTTGAATCCCCAGCCTTAGGAAGGTTCAAATGAAATGGAGTTAAAGGGCCCCTACATCAGTCCTTTTTGTATCTCTGACTCTCCACTTCTACACAGCAGCTTCAATCCCCAGCCTTTCGAAGATTAAAATGAAATGGAGTTAAAGGGCCCCTACATCAGTCCTTTTTGCCTCTCTGACTCCCCCCTTGTATCCAGCAGCTCCAATCCCCAGCCTTCGGAAGGTTCAGATGAAATGGAGTTAAAGAGCCCCTACCTCAGTCCTTTTTGCCTCTCTGACTCCCCCCTTGTACACAGCAGCTCCAACCACCAGCCTCAGGAAGGTTCAAATGAAATGGAGTTAAAGGGCGCCTACATCAGTCCTTTTTGTCTCTCTTAGTTCCCCTTTGTATCCAGCAGCTCCAATCCCCAGCCTCAGGAAGGTTCAAATGAAATGGACCAGAAGGGCCCCTACCTCAGTCTGTTTCGTCTCTCTTACTCCCCCCTTGTATCCAGCAGCTCCAATCCCCAGCCTTTCGAAGTTTCAAATGAAATGGAGTTAAAGGGCCCCTAGATCAGTCCTTTTGTCTCTCTGACTCCCCCCTTGTATCCTGCAGCTCCAATACCCAGCCTCAGGAAGGTTAAAATGAAATGGAGTTAAAGGGCCCCTACATCAGTCCTTTTTGTCTCTGTGTCTCCCCCCCTGTATCCAGCAACTCCAATCCCCAGCCTTTCGAAGCGTAAAATGAAATGGAGTTAAAGCGCCCCTACCTTAGTCCTTTTTGCCTCTCTTACTCCCCCACTTCTGTCCAGCAGCTCCAATCCCCAGCCTTTCGAAGGTTCAAATGAAATGCAGTCAAAGGGCACCTAGATCAGTACTTTTTGTCTCTCTGACTCCCCACTTGTATCCAGCAGCTCCAATCCCCAGCCTTTCGAAGGTTAAAATGAAATGGAGTTAAATGGCCCCTACATCAGTCCTTTTTGCCCTTCTGACTCCCCCCTTGTATTCAGCAGCTCCAATCCCCAGCCTCAGGAAGGTTAAAATGAAATGGAGTTAAAGGGCCCCTACCTCAGTCCTCTTTGTCTCTCTGACTCCCCCCTTGTATCATCAGCTCCAATCCCCAGCCTCAGGAAGGTTCATATGAAATGGAGTTAAAGGGCCCCTACCTCAGTCCTCTTTGTCTCTCTGACTCCCCCCTTGTATCATCAGCTCCAATCCCCAGCCTTAGGAAGGTTAAAATGAAATGGAGTTAAAGGGCCCCTACCTCCGTCCTTTTTGCCTCTCTGACTCCCCCCTTGTACACAGCAGCTCCAACCACCAGCCTCAGGAAGGTTCAAATGAAATGGAGTTAAAGGGCCCCTAGATCAGTCCTTTTTGTTTCTCTGACTCCCCCCTTGTATCCAGCAGCTCCAATACCCAGCCTTTCGAAGGTTAAAATGAAATGGAGTTAAAGGGCCCCTACATCAGTCCTTTTTGTCTCTCTGACTCCCCCCTTGTATCCAGCAGCTCCAATACCCAGGCTTTCGAAGTTTCAAATGAAATGGAGTTAAAGGGACCCTACCTCAGTCCTCTTTCTCTCTTAGTCCCCCTTTGCATCCAGCAGCTCCAATACCCAGCGTTTTGAAGGTTAAAATGAAATGGACTTGAAGGACCCCTACACCGGTCCTTTTTACCTCTCTGACTCCCCCCTTGTATCCAGCAGCTCCAATCCCCAGCCTTAGGAAGGTTCAGATGAAATGGAGTTAAAGGGCCCCTACCTCAGTCCTTTTTGCCTCTCTGACTCCCCCCTTGTACACAGCAGCTCCAACCACCAGCCTCAGGAAGGTTCAAATGAAATGGAGTTAAAGGGCGCCTACCTCAGTCCTTTTTGCCTCTCTGACTCTTACATTGTATCCAGCAGTTCAAACCACCAGCCCCAGGAAGGTTAAAATGAAATGGAGTTAAAGGGCGTCTACATCAGTCCTTTTTGTCTCTCTTAGTTCCCCTTTGTATCCAGCAGCTCCAATCCCCAGCCTCAGGAAGGTTCAAATGAAATGGACCAGAAGGGCCCCTACCTCAGTCTGTTTCGTCTCTCTTACTCCCCCCTTGTATCCAGCAGCTCCAATCCCCAGCCTCAGGCAGGTTTAAATGAAATGGAGTTAAAGGGCCCCTACAGCAGTCCTTTTTGCCTCTCTGACTCCCCCCTTGTATCCAGCAACTCCAATCCCCAGCCTTTCGAAGGTTAAAATGAAATGGAGTTAAAGGGCCCCTACATCAGTCCTTTTTGCCTCTCTGACTGCCCCTTGTATCCAGCAGCTTGAATCCCCAGCCTTAGGAAGGTTCAAATGAAATGGAGTTAAAGGGCCCCTACATCAGTCCTTTTTGTATCTCTGACTCCCCCCTTTTATCATCAGCTCCAATCCCCAGCCTCAGGGAGGTTCATATGAAATGGAGTTAAAGGGCCCATACCTCAGTCCTTTTTGTCTCTCTGACTCTCCACTTCTACAAAGCAGCTCCAATCCCCAGCCTTTCGAAGATTAAAATGAAATGGAGTTAAAGGCCCCCTACATCAGTCCTTTTTGCCTCTCTGACTCCCCCTTTCTATCCAGAAGCTCCAATCCCCAGCCTTAGGAAGGTTCAGATGAAATGGAGATAAAGAGCCCCTACCTCAGTCCTTTTTGCCTCTCTGACTCCCCCCTTGTACACAGCAGCTCCAACCACCAGCCTCAGGAAGGTTCAAATGAAATGGAGTTAAAGGGCGCCTACATCAGTCCTTTTTGTCTCTCTTAGTTCCCCTTTGTATCCAGCAGCTCCAATCCCCAGCCTCAGGAAGGTTCAAATGAAATGGACCAGAAGGGCCCCTACCTCAGTCTGTTTCGTCTCTCTTACTCCCTCATTGTATCCAGCAGCTCCAATCCCCAGCCTTTCGAAGTTTCAAATGAAATGGAGTTAAAGGGCCCCTAGATCAGTCCTTTTGTCTCTCTGTCTCCCCGCTTGTATCCAGCAGCTCCAATACCCAGCCTCAGGAAGGTTAAAATGAAATGGAGTTAAAGGGCCCCTACATCAGTCCTTTTTGTCTCTGTGTCTCCCCCCCTGTATCCAGCAACTCCAATCCCCAGCCTTTCGAAGCTTAAAATGAAATGGAGTTAAATGGCCCCTACATCAGTCCTTTTTGCCTCTCTGACTCCCCCCTTGTATTCAGCAGCTCCAATCCCCAGCCTCAGGAAGGTTAAAATGAAATGGAGTTAAAGGGCGCCTACCTCAGTCCTTTTTGTCTCTCTGACTCTCCACTTCTACACAGCAGCTTCTATCCCCAGGCTTTCGAAGATTAAAATGAAATGGAGTTAAAGGGCCCCTACATCAGTCCTTTTTGCCTCTCTGACTCCCCCTTTCTATCCAGAAGCTCCAATCCCCAGCCTTAGGAAGGTTCAGATGAAATGGAGTTAAAGAGCCCCTACCTCAGTCCTTTTTGCCTCTCTGACTCCCCCCTTGTACACAGCAGCTCCAACCACCAGCCTCAGGAAGGTTCAAATGAAATGGAGTTAAAGGGCGCCTACATCAGTCCTTTTTGTCTCTCTTAGTTCCCCTTTGTATCCAGCAGCTCCAATCCCCAGCCTCAGGAAGGTTCAAATGAAATGGACCAGAAGGGCGCCTACCTCAGTCTGTTTCGTCTCTCTTACTCCCCCCTTGTATCCAGCAGCTCCAATCCCCAGCCTTTCGAAGTTTCAAATGAAATGGAGTTAAAGGGCCCCTAGATCAGTCCTTTTGTCTCTCTGACTCCCCCCTTGTATCCAGCAGCTCCAATACCCAGCCTCAGGAAGGTTAAAATGAAATGGAGTTAAAGGGCCCCTACATCAGTCCTTTTTGTCTCTGTGTCTCCCCCCCTGTATCCAGCAACTCCAATCCCCAGCCTTTCGAAGCTTAAAATGAAATGGAGTTAAATGGCCCCTACATCAGTTCTTTTTGCCTCTCTGACTCCCCCCTTGTATTCAGCAGCTCCAATCCCCAGCCTCAGGAAGGTTAAAATGAAATGGAGTTAAAGGGCCCCTACCTCAGTCCTCTTTGTCTCTCTGACTCCCCCCCTTGTATCATCAGCTCCAATCCCCAGCCTCAGGAAGGTTCATATGAAATGGAGTTAAAGGGCCCATACCTCAGTCCTTTTTGTCTCTCTGACTCTCCACTTCTACACAGCAGCTCCAATCCCCAGCCTTTCGAAGATTAAAATGAAATGGAGTTAAAGGGCCCCTACATCAGTCCTTTTTGCCTCTCTGACTCCCCCCTTGTATCCAGCAGCTCCAATCCCCAGCCTTAGGAACGTTCAGATGAAATGGAGTTAAAGGGCCCCTACCTCAGTCCTTTTTGCCTCACTGACTCCCCCCTTGTACACAGCAGCTCCAACCACCAGCCTCAGGAAGGTTCAAATGAAATGGAGTTAAAGGGCCCCTAGATCAGTC
Source organism: Natrix helvetica (assembly GCF_964273705.1). Lineage (NCBI taxonomy): Eukaryota > Metazoa > Chordata > Lepidosauria > Squamata > Natricidae > Natrix > Natrix helvetica. The sequence goes on from NW_028113605.1 coordinate 47,356, forward strand.
CTTTTTGTCTCTCTGACTCCCCCCTTGTATCCAGCAGCTCCAATACCCAGGCTTTCGAAGTTTCAAATGAAATGGAGTTAAAGGGACCCTACCTCAGTCCTCTTTCTCTCTTAGTCCCCCTTTGTATCCAGCAGCTCCAATACCCAGCGTTTTGAAGGTTAAAATGAAATGGACTTGAAGGACCCCTACATCGGTCCTTTTTGCCTCTCTGACTCCCCCCTTGTATCCAGCAGCTCCAATCCCCAGCCTTAGGAAGGTTCAGATGAAATGGAGTTAAAGGGCCCCTACCTCAGTCCTTTTTGCCTCTCTGACTCCCCCCTTGTACACAGCAGCTCCAACCACCAGCCTCAGGAAGGTTCAAATGAAATGGAGTTAAAGGGCGCCTACCTCAGTCCTTTTTGCCTCTCTGACTCTTACATTGTATCCAGCAGTTCAAACCACCAGCCCCAGGAAGGTTAAAATGAAATGGAGTTAAAGGGCGTCTACATCAGTCCTTTTTGTCTCTCTTAGTTCCCCTTTGTATCCAGCAGCTCCAATCCCCAGCCTCAGGAAGGTTCAAATGAAATGGACCAGAAGGGCCCCTACCTCAGTCTGTTTCGTCTCTCTTACTCCCCCCTTGTATCCAGCAGCTCCAATCCCCAGCCTCAGGCAGGTTTAAATGAAATGGAGTTAAAGGGCCCCTACAGCAGTCCTTTTTGCCTCTCTGACTACCTCCTTGTATCCAGCAGCTCCAATCCCCAGCCTTAGGAAGGTTCAAATGAAATGGAGTTAAAGGGCCCCTACATCAGTCCTTTTTGTCTCTCTGACTCCCCCCTTGTATCCAGCAACTCCAATCCCCAGCCTTTCGAAGGTTAAAATGAAATGGAGTTAAAGGGCCCCTACATCAGTCCTTTTTGCCTCTCTGACTGCCCCTTGTATCCAGCAGCTTGAATCCCCAGCCTTAGGATAGTTCAAATGAAATGGAGTTAAAGGGCCCCTACCTCAGTCCTTTTTGTATCTCTGACTCGCCCCTTTTATCATCAGCTCCAATCCCCAGCCTCAGGGAGGTTCATATGAAATGGAGTTAAAGGGCCCATACCTCAGTCCTTTTTGTCTCTCTGACTCTCCACTTCTACAAAGCAGCTCCAATCCCCAGCCTTTCGAAGATTAAAATGAAATGGAGTTAAAGGGCCCCTACATCAGTCCTTTTTGCCTCTCTGACTCCCCCCTTGTATCCAGCAGCTCCAATCCCCAGCCTTAGGAACGTTCAGATGAAATGGAGTTAAAGGGCCCCTACCTCAGTCCTTTTTGCCTCTCTGACTCCCCCCTTGTACACAGCAGCTCCAACCACCAGCCTCAGGAAGGTTCAAATGAAATGGAGTTAAAGGGCCCCTAGATCAGTCCTTTTTGTCTCTCTGACTCCCCCCTTGTATCCAGCAGCTCCAATACCCAGGCTTTCGAAGTTTCAAATGAAATGGAGTTAAAGGGACCCTACCCCAGTCCTCTTTCTCTCTTAGTCCCCCTTTGTATCCAGCAGCTCCAATACCCAGCGTTTTGAAGGTTAAAATGAAATGGACTTGAAGGACCCCTACATCGGTCCTTTTTGCCTCTCTGACTCCCCCCTTGTATCCAGCAGCTCGAATCCCCAGCCTTAGGAAGGTTCAGATGAAATGGAGTTAAAGGGCCCCTACCTCAGTCCTTTTTGCCTCTCTGACTCCCCCCTTGTACACAGCAGCTCCAACCACCAGCCTCAGGAAGGTTCAAATGAAATGGAGTTAAAGGGCGCCTACATCACTCCTTTTTGTCTCTCTTAGTTCCCCTTTGTATCCAGCAGCTCCAATCCCCAGCCTCAGGAAGGTTCAAATGAAATGGACCAGAAGGGCCCCTACCTCAGTCTGTTTCGTCTCTCTTACTCCCCCCTTGTATCCAGCAGCTCCAATCCCCAGCCTTTCGAAGTTTCAAATGAAATGGAGTTAAAGGGCCCCTAGATCAGTCCTTTTGTCTCTCTGACTCCCCCCTTGTATCCAGCAGCTCCAATACCCAGCCTCAGGAAGGTTAAAATGAAATGGAGTTAAAGGGCCCCTACATCAGTCCTTTTTGTCTCTGTGTCTCCCCCCCTGTATCCAGCAACTCCAATCCCCAGCCTTTCGAAGCTTAAAATGAAATGGAGTTAAATGGCCCCTACATCAGTCCTTTTTGCCTCTCTGACTCCCCCCTTGTATTCAGCAGCTCCAATCCCCAGCCTCAGGAAGGTTCAAATGAAATGGAGTTAAAGGGCCCCTACCTCAGTCCTCTTTGTCTCTCTGACTCCCCCCTTGTATCATCAGCTCCAATCCCCAGCCTCAGGAAGGTTCATATGAAATGGAGTTAAAGGGCCCATACCTCAGTCCTTTTTGTCTCTCTGACTCTCCACTTCTACACAGCAGCTCCAATCCCCAGCCTTTCGAAGATTAAAATGAAATGGAGTTAAAGGGCCCCTACATCAGTCCTTTTTGCCTCTCTGACTCCCCCCTTGTATCCAGCAGCTCCAATCCCCAGCCTTAGGAACGTTCAGATGAAATGGAGTTAAAGGGCCCCTACCTCAGTCCTTTTTGCCTCTCTGACTCCCCCCTTGTACACAGCAGCTCCAACCACCAGCCTCAGGAAGGTTCAAATGAAATGGAGTTAAAGGGCCCCTAGATCAGTCCTTTTTGTCTCTCTGACTCCCACCTTGTATCCAGCAGCTCCAATACCCAGCCTTTCGAAGGTTAAAATGAAATGGAGTTAAAGGGCCCCTATATCAGTCCTTTTTGTCTCTCTGACTCCCCCCTTGTATCCAGCAGCTCCAATACCCAGGCTTTCGAAGTTTCAAATGAAATGGAGTTAAAGGGACCCTACCTCAGTCCTCTTTCTCTCTTAGTCCCCCTTTGTATCCAGCAGCTCCAATACCCAGCGTTTTGAAGGTTAAAATGAAATGAACTTGAAGGACCCCTACATCGGTCCTTTTTGCCTCTCTGACTCCCCCCTTGTATCCAGCAGCTCCAATCCCCAGCCTTAGGAAGGTTCAGATGAAATGGAGTTAAAGGGCCCCTACCTCAGTCCTTTTTGCCTCTCTGACTCCCCCCTTGTACACAGCAGCTCCAACCACCAGCCTCAGGAAGGTTCAAATGAAATGGAGTTAAAGGGCGCCTACCTCAGTCCTTTTTGCCTCTCTGACTCTTACATTGTATCCAGCAGTTCAAACCACCAGCCCCAGGAAGGTTAAAATGAAATGGAGTTAAAGGGCGTCTACATCAGTCCTTTTTGTCTCTCTTAGTTCCCCTTTGTATCCAGCAGCTCCAATCCCCAGCCTCAGGAAGGTTCAAATGAAATGGACCAGAAGGGCCCCTACCTCAGTCTGTTTCGTCTCTCTTACTCCCCCCTTGTATCCAGCAGCTCCAATCCCCAGCCACAGGCAGCTTTAAATGAAATGGAGTTAAAGGGCCCCTACAGCAGTCCTTTTTGCCTCTCTGACTCCCTCCTTGTATCCAGCAGCTCCAATCCCCAGCCTTAGGAAGGTTCAAATGAAATGGAGTTAAAGGGCCCCTACATCAGTCCTTTTTGTCTCTCTGACTCCCCCCTTGTATCCAGCAACTCCAATCCCCAGCCTTTCGAAGGTTAAAATGAAATGGAGTTAAAGGGCCCCTACATCAGTCCTTTTTGCCTCTCTGACTGCCCCTTGTATCCAGCAGCTTGAATCCCCAGCCTTAGGAAGGTTCAAATGAAATGGAGTTAAAGGGCCCCTACATCAGTCCTTTTTGTATCTCTGACTCGCCCCTTTTATCATCAGCTCCAATCCCCAGCCTCAGGAAGGTTCATATGAAATGGAGTTAAAGGGCCCATACCTCAGTCCTTTTTGTCTCTCTGACTCTCCACTTCTACACAGCAGCTCCAATCCCCAGCCTTTCGAAGATTAAAATGAAATGGAGTTAAAGGGCCCCTACATCAGTCCTTTTTGCCTCTCTGACTCCCCCCTTGTATCCAGCAGCTCCAATCCCCAGCCTTAGGAAGGTTCAGATGAAATGGAGTTAAAGGGCCCCTACCTCAGTCCTTTTTGCCTCTCTGACTCCTCCTTTGTACACAGCAGCTCCAACCACCAGCCTCAGGAAGGTTCAAATGAAATGGAGTTAAAGGGCGCCTACCTCAGTCCTTTTTGTCTCTCTGACTCTCCACTTCTACACAGCAGCTTCAATCCCCAGCCTTTCGAAGATTAAAATGAAATGGAGTTAAAGGGCCCCTACATCAGTCCTGTTTGCCTCTCTGACTCCCCCTTTCTATCCAGAAGCTCCAATCCCCAGCCTTAGGAAGGTTCAGATGAAATGGAGTTAAAGAGCCCCTACCTCAGTCCTTTTTGCCTCTCTGACTCCCCCCTTGTACACAGCAGCTCCAACCACCAGCCTCAGGAAGGTTCAAATGAAATGGAGTTAAAGGGCGCCTACATCAGTCCTTTTTGTCTCTCTTAGTTCCCCTTTGTATCCAGCAGCTCCAATCCCCAGCCTCAGGAAGGTTCAAATGAAATGGACCAGAAGGGCCCCTACCTCAGTCTGTTTCGTCTCTCTTACTCCCCCTTGTATCCAGCAGCTCCAATCCCAAGCCTTTCGAAGTTTCAAATGAAATGGAGTTAAAGGGCCCCTAGATCAGTCCTTTTGTCTCTCTGACTCCCCCCTTGTATCCAGCAGCTCCAATACCCAGCCTCAGGAAGGTTAAAATGAAATGGAGTTAAAGGGCCCCTACATCAGTCCTTTTTGTCTCTGTGTCTCCCCCCCTGTATCCAGCAACTCCAATCCCCAGCCTTTCGAAGCTTAAAATGAAATGGAGTTAAATGGCCCCTACATCAGTCCTTTTTGCCTCTCTGACTCCCCCCTTGTATTCAGCAGCTCCAATCCCCAGCCTCAGGAAGGTTAAAATGAAATGGAGTTAAAGGGCCCCTACCTCAGTCCTCTTTGTCTCTCTGACTCCCCCCTTGTATCATCAGCTCCAATCCCCAGCCTCAGGAAGGTTCATATGAAATGGAGTTAAAGGGCCCATACCTCAGTCCTTTTTGTCTCTCTGACTCTCCACTTCTACACAGCAGCTCCAACCACCAGCCTCGGGAAGGTTCAAATGAAATGGAGTTAAAGGGCCCCTACCTCAGTCCTTTTTGCCTCTCTGACTCCCTCCTTGTATCCAGCAGCTCCAATCCCCAGCCTTAGGAAGGTTCAAATGAAATGGAGTTAAAGGGCCCCTTCGTCAGTCATTTTTGCCTCTCTGACTCCCCCCTTGTATCCAATAGCTCCAATTCTGGGGATTGGAGCTGCTGGATACAAGGGGGGAGTCAGAGAGGCAAAAATGACTGACGTAGGGGCCCTTTAACTCCATTTCATTTGAACCTTCCTGAGGCTGGGGATTGGACCTACTGGATACAAGGGTGGGGTGGGGTAAGAGAGACAAAAATCACTGAGGTAGGGGCCCTTTAACTCCATTTCATTTGAACCCCCCTGAGGCTGGGGATTGGAGCTGCTGGATACAAGGAGGGAGTCAGAGAGACAAAAATGACTGATGTGCGGGCCCTTTAACTCCATTTCATTTGAACCTTCCTGAGGCTGGGAATTGGAGCTATTGGATACAAGGGGGGAGTCAGAGAGACAAAATGGACTGAGGTAGGGGCCCTTTAACTCCATTTCATTTGAACCTTCCTGAGGCTGGGGATTTGAGCTGCTGGATACAAGGGGGGAGTCAGAGAGGCAAAAATGACTGACGTAGGGGCCCTTTAACTCCATTTCATTTGAACCTTCCTGAGGCTGGGGATTGGAGCTGCTGGATACAAGGGGGGAGTCAGAGAGGCAGAAAGGGCTGAGGTAGGGGCCCTTTAACTCCATTTCATTTTAACCTTCCTGAGGCTGGGGATTGGAGCTGCTCGATACAAGCGGAGAGTAAGAGAGACAAAAGGGACTGAGGTAGGGGCCCTTTAACTCCATTTCATTTGAACCTTCCTGAGGCTGGGGATTGGACCTACTGGATAAAAGGGTGGGGTGGGGTAAGAGAGACAAAAATCACTGAGGTAGGGGCCCTTTAACTCCATTTCATTTGAACCTTCCTGAGGCTGGGGATTGGAGCTGCTGGATACTAGGGGGGAGTCAGAGAGGCAAAAGGGACTGAGGTAGGGGCCCTTTAACTCCTTTTCATTTGAACCTTCGTGAGGCTGGGAATTGGAGCTATTGGATACAAGGGGGGAGTCAGAGAGGCAAAAGGGACTGAGGTAGGGGCCCTTTAACTCCATTTCATTTGAACCTTCCTGAGGCTGGGGATTGGAGCTGCTGGATACAAGGGGGGAGTCAGAGAGGCAAAAAGGACTGACGTAGGGGCCCTTTAACTCCATTTCATTTGAACCTTCCTGAGGCTGGGGATTGGAGCTGCTGGATACAAGGGGGGAGTCAGAGAGGCAAAAATGACTGACGTAGGGGCCCTTTAACTCCATTTCATTTGAACCTTCCTGAGGCTGGGGATTGGACCTACTGGATACAAGGGTGGGGTGGGGTAAGAGAGACAAAAATCACTGAGGTAGGGGCCCTTTAACTCCATTTCATTTGAACCTCCCTGAGGCTGGGGATTGGAGCGGCTGGATACAAGGAGGGAGTCAGAGAGGCAAAAATGACTGATGTGGGGGCCCTTTAACTCCATTTCATTTGAACCTTCCTGAGGCTGGGGATTGGATCTGCTGGATACAAGGGTGGGGTGGGGTAAGAGAGACAAAAATCACTGAAGTAGGGGCCCTTTAACTCCATTTCATTTGAACCTTCCTGAGGCTGGGGATTGGATCTGCTGGATACAAGGGGGGAGTCAGAGAGACAAAAGGGACTGAGGTAGGGGCCCTTTAACTCCTTTTCATTTGAACCTTCCTGAGGCTGGGGATTGGAGCTGTTGCATACTAGGAGGGAGTCAGAGAGCCAAAAAAGGACTGAGGTAGGGGTCCTTTAACTCCATTTCATTTGAACCTTCCTGAGGCTGGGAATTGGAGCTATTGGATACAAGGGGGTAGTCAGAGAGACAAAATGGACTGAGGTAGGGGCCCTTTAACTCCATTTCATTTGAACCTTCCTTTTTTTTTTTTTTTTAATAAATGTTTATTTATTTTTCTTTAAAAAGACAAGACAACACATAAGGTACAAGAGCAGGGAAGTAAAAAAAAAAACACATTTTCATCAAGCATGTCGTTTGGTTACAAGTTTTTGTGCGATGGTTTTTACAATTAAGGATGCGTTCACTAATTATCCATTAAATATAGTTAAATATTTCATTGAGCATTGCATGTTCAAGTTACCATAGTATTCTTTCTTTTATGACAACCCTTATTTCTTTATCTCTACAATTATGTGCTAGGTAGCGATAGGTCTTTATAAAATTGTATCACCATTCTCTCAAAGATAAAAGTGGAGATTAAGTCAAAGAAAAAGAGAAACTCATTACTTCATATAAGACATTTCTATTTTCCATTAATCTTAAAGTTTCCAATCATCCTCAACTCCAAATTTAATTTCCCATTATTATTTGTCAATCCATGTAGTCATTAAATATTTTAATCTGTATTCACATCCATTGTTCATTACATCATCATTATTCCATTTTATATTATAAAATAGTCACCAGCCATAATCATACCTAACAATTTAAATCATCTCACTCTTATATATTAAATACATTATTATTCTTATCTCGTATAAGTAAATGGTCTATTTCATAATAAAGGCTTAATATGTATAGAAAGAGAAAAAAAAAAGAAAGAAAAAAGAGAGAGATTTTTTCAAAACATTAAGTATAACTTTCTATTATTATTACATATAAGATAGGGTAAAGAAAAAGAAAAGATTCACTTCCAAGTTTTTTTATCCAACCATTGATAAAACAAGTCCCATACTTTATAAAATTGCTCATCCTCTAATTCTCTAATTTCAAATGTAAGTTTACTCATTTCTGCACAGTTCATTATCTTCCGAACAATTTCCTCCTCTGTTGGTACTTTCTCATTTTTCCAGTATTTAGCGAATACAATTCTAGCAGCTGTTAAGACATTTATGATCAAATATTTCAAGTCTTTATTATATGTTTCTGGTATTATTCCCAATAAGAAAAGTTCTGGTTTCAAGTCTATATGTTTATGTATCATTTTCTCCAACCACATGTGTATTTTAGTCCAGTATCTCTTAGCTTCAGGACAAGTCCACCACATGTGGTAATATGTGCCCGGTGTATGTTGACATTTCCAGCATTTTTCAGACTTATTATTCGACATTCTTGCTATTCTCGATGGGGATAAATGCCACCTATAAAACATCTTATACAAATTTTCTTTATATGCAGTTGACATTGTCATTTTATAATTTTGAGTCCACAATTTTTGCCATTTTTCTAAATCAATCCCATGTCCAAAGTTTTTTCCCCAGGCTAACATAGTTCCTTTCACTTGTTCTTCATATAATTTCACCTCTAATAAATAATCATAAAATTTTTTAATTAATTTTTCATCGTTACCTGTTAAAATTTTATCTAATTCAGTCAGTTTATCATAAAAAAAAAAAAAAATCACTGAGGTAGGGGCCATTTAACTCCATTTCATTTTAACCTTCCTGAGGCTGGGGATTGGAGCTGCTGGATACAAGGAGGGGGGGGTAAGATAGAGAAAATGACTGAGGTAGGGGCCCTTTAACTCCATTTCATTTGAACCTTCCTGAGGCTGGGGATTGGAGCTGCTGGATACAAGGGGGGGGGGTAAAATGGAGAAAATGACTGAGGTAGGGGCCCTTTAACTCCATTTCTTTTGATCCTTCCTGAGGCTGGGGATTGGAGCTGCTGGATACAAGGGGGGAGTCAGAGAGGCAAAAAGGACTGAGGTAGGGGCCCTTTAACTCCATTTCATTTGAACCTTCCTGAGGCTGGGGATTGGAGCTGTTCAATACAAGGAGAGAGTCAGAGAGGCGAAAAGGACTGAGGTAGGGACCCTTTAACTCCATTTCATTTGAACTTTCCTGAGGCTGGGGATTGGAGCTGCTGGATACAAGGGGGAAGACAGAGAGCCAGAAAAGGACTGAGGTATGGGTCCTTTAACTCCATTTCATTTGAACCTTCCTGAGGCTGGGAATTGGAGCTATTGGATACAAGGGGGTAGTCAGAGAGACAAAATGGACTGAGGTAGGAGCCCTTTAACTCCATTTCATTTGAACCTTCCTGAGGCTGGGGATTGGACCTACTGGATACAAGGGTGGGGTGGGGTAAGAGAGACAAAAATCACTGAGGTAGGGGCCCTTTATCTCCATTTCATTTGAACCTTCCTGAGGCTGGGGATTGGATCTGCTGGATACAAGGGGGAGACAGAGAGAAATAGAAGGACTGATGTAGGGGCCCTTTAACTCCATTTCATTTGAACCTCCCTGAGGCTGGGGATTGGAGCGGCTGGATACAAGGAGGAAGTCAGAGAGGCAAAAATGACTGATGTGGGGGCCCTTTAACTACATTTCATTTGAACCTTCCTGAGGCTGGGGATTGGATCTGCTGGATACAAGGGTGGGGTGGGGTAAGAGAGACAAAAATCACTGAGGTAGGGGCCCTTTAACTCCATTTCATTTGAACCTTCCTGAGGCTGGGGATTGGATCTGCTGGATACAAGGGTGGGGTGGGGTAAGAGAGACAAAAATCACTGAGGTAGGGGCCCTTTAACTCCATTTCATTTGAACCTTCCTGAGGCTGGGGATTGGATCTGCTGGATACAAGGGTGGGGTGGGGTAAGAGAGACAAAATTCACTGAGGTATGGGCCCTTTAACTCCATTTCATTTGAACCTTCCTGAGGCTGGGGATTGGAGCTGCTGGATACTAGGGGGGAGTCAGAGAGACAAAAGGGACTGAGGTAGGGGCCCTTTAACTCCTTTTCATTTGAACCTTCGTGAGGCTGGGAATTGGAGCTATTGGATACAAGGGGGGAGTCAGAGAGACAAAATGGACTGAGGTAGGGGCCCTTTAACTCCATTTCATTTGAACCTTCCTGAGGCTGGGGATTGGAGCTGCTGGATACAAGGGGGGAGTCAGAGAGGCAAAAATGACTGACGTAGGGGCCCTTTAACTCCATTTCATTTGAACCTTCCTGAGGCTGGGGATTGGACCTACTGGATACAAGGGTGGGGTGGGGTAAGAGAGACAAAAATCACTGAGGTAGGGGCCCTTTAACTCCATTTCATTTGAACCTTCCTGAGGCTGGGGATTGGATCTGCTGGATACAAGGGGGAGACAGAGAGAAATAGAAGGACTGATGTAGGGGCCCTTTAACTCCATTTCATTTGAACCTCCCTGAGGCTGGGGATTGGAGCGGCTGGATACAAGGAGGAAGTCAGAGAGGCAAAAATGACTGATGTGGGGGCCCTTTAACTACATTTCATTTGAACCTTCCTGAGGCTGGGGATTGGATCTGCTGGATACAAGGGTGGGGTGGGGTAAGAGAGACAAAAATCACTGAGGTAGGGGCCCTTTAACTCCATTTCATTTGAACCTTCCTGAGGCTGGGGATTGGATCTGCTGGATACAAGGGTGGGGTGGGGTAAGAGAGACAAAAATCACTGAGGTAGGGGCCCTTTAACTCCATTTCATTTGAACCTTCCTGAGGCTGGGGATTGGAGCTGCTGGATACTAGGGGGGAGTCAGAGAGACAAAAGGGACTGAGGTAGGGGCCCTTTAACTCCTTTTCATTTGAACCTTCGTGAGGCTGGGAATTGGAGCTATTGGATACAAGGGGGGAGTCAGAGAGACAAAATGGACTGAGGTAGGGGCCCTTTAACTCCATTTCATTTGAACCTTCCTGAGGCTGGGGATTGGAGCTGCTGGATACAAGGGGGGAGTCAGAGAGGCAAAAATGACTGACGTAGGGGCCCTTTAACTCCATTTCATTTGAACCTTCCTGAGGCTGGGGATTGGAGCTGCTGGATACAAGGGGGGAGTCAGAGAGGCAAAAATGACTGACGTAGGGGCCCTTTAACTCCATTTCATTTGAACCTTCCTGAGGCTGGGGATTGGACCTACTCGATACAAGGGCGGGGTGTGGTAAGAGAGACAAAAATCACTGAGGTAGGGGCCCTTTAACTCCATTTCATTTGAACCTTCCTGAGGCTGGGGATTGGAGCTGCTGGATACAAGGGGGGAGTCAGAGAGGCAAAAATGACTGACGTAGGGGCCCTTTAACTCCATTTCATTTGAACGTTCGTGAGGCTGGGAATTGGAGCTATTGGATACAAGGAGGGGGGGTAAGATAGAGAAAATGACTGAGATAGGGGCCCTTTAACTCCATTTCATTTGAACCTTCCTGAGGCTGGTAACTGGAGCTATTGGATACAAGGGGGGAGTCAGAGAGGCAAAAAGGACTGAGGTAGGGACCCTTTAACTCCATTTCATTTGAACTTTCCTGAGGCTGGGGATTGGAGCTGCTGGATACAAGGGGAGAGTCAGAGAGGCAAAAATGACTGACGTAGGGGCCCTTTAACTCCATTTCATTTGAACCTTCCTGAGGCTGGTGATTGGAGCTGTTCAATACAAAGAGAGAGTCAGAGAGGCGAAAAGGACTGAGGTAGGGACCCTTTAACTCCATTTCATTTGAACTTTCCTGAGGCTGGGGATTGGAGCTGCTGGATACAAGGGGAGAGTCAGAGAGGCAAAAATGACTGACGTAGGGGCCCTTTAACTCCATTTCATTTGAACCTTCCTGAGGCTGGGAATTGGAGCTATTGGATACAAGGGGGTAGTCAGAGAGACAAAATGGACTGAGGTAGGGGCCCTTTAACTCCATTTCATTTGAACCTTCGTGAGGCTGGGAATTGGAGCTATTGGATACAAGGGGGGAGTCAGAGAGGCAAAAAGGACTGAGGTAGGGGACCTTTAACTCCATTTCATTTGAACCTTCCTGAGGCTGGTGATTGGAGCTGCTGGATACAAGGAGGGGGGGTAAGATAGAGAAAATGACTGAGGTAGGGGCCCTTTAACTCCATTTCATTTGAACCTTCCTGAGGCTGGGGATTGGAGCTGCTGGATACAAGGGGGGAGTCAGAGAGACAAAAGGGACTGAGGTAGGGGCCCTTTAACTCCTTTTCATTTGTACCTTCGTGAGACTGGGAATTGGAGCTATTGGATACAAGGGGGGAGTCAGAGAGACAAAATGGACTGAGGTAGGGGCCCTTTAACTCCATTTCATTTGAACCTTCTGAGGCTGGGGATTGGAGCTGCAGGATACAAGGGGGGAGTCAGAGAGGCAAAAATGACTGACGTAGGGGCCCTTTAACTCCATTTCATTTGAACCTTCCTGAGGCTGGGGATTGGACCTACTGGATACAAGGGTGGGGTGGGGTAAGAGACACAATAATCACTGAGGTAGGGGCCCTTTAACTCCATTTCATTTGAACCTTCCTGAGGCTGGGGATTGGATCTGCTGGATACAAGGGGGAGACAGAGAGAAATAGAAGGACTGATGTAGGGGCCCTTTAACTCGATTTCATTTGAACCTTCCTGAGGCTGGGAATTGGAGCTGTTGGATACAAGGAGGGAGTCAGAGAGACAAAAAGGACTGAGGTTTCGGCCCTTTAACTCCGTTTCATTTGAAACTTCCTGAAGCTGGGAATTGGAGCTATTGGATACAAGGTGGGAGTCAGAGAGACAAAAATCACTGAGGTAGGGGCCCTTTAACTCCATTACATTTTAACCTTCCTGAGGCTGGGGATTGGAGCTGCTGGATACAAGGAGGGGGGGTAAGATAGAGAAAATGAATGAGGTAGGGGCCCTTTAACTCCATTTCATTTGAACCTTCCTGAGGCTGGGGATTGGAGCTGCTGGATAAAAGGGGGGGGGGTAAAATGGAGAAAATGACTGAGGTAGGGGCCCTTTAACTCCATTTCTTTTGATCCTTCCTGAGGCTGGGGATTGGAGCTGCTGGATACAAGGGGGGAGTCAGAGAGGCAAAAAGGACTGAGGTAGGGGCCCTTTAACTCCTTTTCATTTGAACCTTCCTGAGGCTGGGGATTGGAGCTGTTGCATACTAGGAGGGAATCAGAGAGCCAAAAAAGGACTGAGGTAGGGGTCCTTTAACTCCATTTCATTTGAACCTTCCTGAGGCTGGGAATTGGAGCTATTGGATACAAGGGGGTAGTCAGAGAGACAAAATGGACTGAGGTAGGGGCCCTTTAACTCCATTTCATTTGAACCTTCCTGAGGCTGGGAATTGGAGCTGTTGGATACAAGGAGGGAGTCAGAGAGACAAAAAGGACTGAGGTTTCGGCCCTTTAACTCCGTTTCATTTGAACCTTCCTGAGGCTGGGAATTGGAGCTATTGGATACAAGGGGGGGAGTCAGAGAGACAAAATGGACTGAGGTAGGGGCCCTTTAACTCCATTTCATTTGAACCTTCGTGAGGCTGGGAATTGGAGCTATTTGATACAAGGGGGGAGTCAGAGAGACAAAATGGACTGAGGTAGGGGCCCTTTAACTCCACTTCATTTGAACCTTCCTGAGGCTGGGGATTGGAGCTGCTGGATACAAGGGGGGAGTCAGAGAGGCAAAAATGACTGACGTAGGGCCCCTTTAACTCCATTTCATTTGAACCTTCCTGAGGCTGGGGATTGGACCTACTGTATACAAGGGTGGGGTGGGGTAAGAGAGACAAAAATCACTGAGGTAGGGGCCCTTTAACTGCATTTCATTTGAACCTTCCTGAGGCTGGGGATTGGATCTGCTGGATACAAGGGGGAGACAGAGAGAAATAGTAGGACTGATATAGGGGCCCTTTAACTCCATTTCATTTGAACCTTCGTGAGGCTGGGAATTGGAGCTATTGGATACAAGGGGGGAGTCAGAGAGGCAAAAATGACTGACGTAGGGGCCCTTTAACTCCATTTCATTTGAACGTTCGTGAGGCTGGGAATTGGAGCTATTGGATACAAGGGGGGGGGGGGGTAAGAGAGACAAAAAGGACTGATGTGGGGGCCCTTTAAATCCATTTCATTTGAACCTTCCTGAGGCTGGGAATTGGAGCTGCTGGATACAAGGAGGGGGGGTAAGATAAAGAAAATAACTGAGATAGGGGCCCTTTAACTCCATTTCATTTGAACCTTCCTGAGGCTGGTAATTGGAGCTATTGGATACAAGGGGGGAGTCAGAGAGGCAAAAAGGACTGAGGTAGGGGACCTTTAACTCCATTTCATTTGAACCTTCCTGAGGCTAGTGATTGGAGCTGCTAGATACAAGGAGGGGGGGTAAGATAGAGAAAATGACTGAGGTAGGGGCCCTTTAACTCCATTTCATTTGAACCTTCCTGAGGCTGGGGATTGGAGCTGCTGGATACAAGGGGGGAGTCAGAGAGACAAAAGGGACTGAGGTAGGGGCCCTTTAACTCCTTTTCATTTGAACCTTCGTGAGGCTGGGAATTGGAGCTATTGGATACAAGGGGGGAGTCAGAGAGACAAAATGGACTGAGGTAGGGGCCCTTTAACTCCATTTCATTTGAACCTTCCTGAGGCTGGGGATTGGAGCTGCTGGATACAAGGGGGGAGTCACAGAGGCAAAAATGACTGACGTAGGGGCCCTTTAACTCCATTTCATTTGAACCTTCCTGAGGCTGGGGATTGGAGCTGCTGGATACAAGGGGGGAGTCAGAGAGGCAAAAATGACTGACGTAGGGGCCCTTTAACTCCATTTCATTTGAACGTTCGTGAGGCTGGGAATTGGAGCTATTGGATACAAGGGGGGGGGGGTAAGAGAGACAAAAAGGACTGATGTGGGGGCCCTTTAAATCCATTTCATTTGAACCTTCCTGAGGCTGGGGATTGGAGCTGCTGGATACAAGGAGGGGGGGTAAGATAGAGAAAATGACTGAGATAGGGGCCCTTTAACTCCATTTCATTTGAACCTTCCTGAGGCTGGTAATTGGAGCTATTGGATACAAGGGGGGAGTCAGAGAGGCAAAAAGGACTGAGGTAGGGGACCTTTAACTCCATTTCATTTGAACCTTCCTGAGGCTGGTGATTGGAGCTGTTCAATACAAGGAGAGAGTCAGAGAGGCGAAAAGGACTGAGGTAGGGACCCTTTAACTCCATTTCATTTGAACTTTCCTGAGGCTGGGGATTGGAGCTGCTGGATACAAGGGGAGAGTCAGAGAGGCAAAAATGACTGACGTAGGGGCCCTTTAACTCCATTTCATTTGAACCATCCTGAGGCTGGGAATTGGAGCTATTGGATACAAGGGGGTAGTCAGAGAGACAAAATGGACTGAGGTAGGGGCCCTTTAACTCCATTTCATTTGAACCTTCCTGAGGCTGGGGATTGGAGCTATTGGATACAAGGGGGTAGTCAGAGAGACAAAATGGACTGAGGTAGGGTCCCTTTAACTCCATTTTATTTGAACCTTCCTGAGGCTGGGGATTGGATCTGCTGGATACAAGGGGGAGACAGAGAGAAATAGAAGGACTGATGTAGGGGCCCTTTAACTCGATTTCATTTGAACCTTCCTGAGGCTGGGAATTGGAGCTGTTGGATACAAGGAGGGAGTCAGAGAGACAAAAAGGACTGAGGTTTCGGCCCTTTAACTCCGTTTTATTTGAACCTTCCTGAGGCTGGGGATTGGATCTGCTGGATACAAGGGGGAGACAGAGAGAAATAGAAGGACTGATGTAGGGGCCCTTTAACTCGATTTCATTTGAACCTTCCTGAGGCTGGGAATTGGAGCTGTTGGATACAAGGAGGGAGTCAGAGAGACAAAAAGGACTGAGGTTTCGGCCCTTTAACTCCGTTTCATTTGAACTTTCCTGAGGCTGGCGATTGGACCTACTGGATACAAGGGTGGGGTGGGGTAAGAGAGACAAAAATCACTGAGGTAGGGGCCCTTTAACTCCATTTCATTTGAACCTTCCTGAGGCTGGGGATTGGATCTGCTGGATACAAGGGGGAGACAGAGAGAAATAGAAGGACTGATGTAGGGGCCCTTTAACTCGATTTCATTTGAAACTTCCTGAAGCTGGGAATTGGAGCTATTGGATACAAGGTGGGAGTCAGAGAGACAAAAATCACTGAGGTAGGGGCCCTTTAACTCCATTTCATTTTAACCTTCCTGAGGCTGGGGATTGGAGCTGCTGGATACAAGGAGGGGGGGGTAAGATAGAGAAAATGACTGAGGTAGGGGCCCTTTAACTCCATTTCATTTGAACCTTCCTGAGGCTGGGGATTGGATCTGCTGGATACAAGGGGGAGGCAGAGAGAAATAGAAGGACTGGTGTAGGGGCCCTTTAACTCGATTTCATTTGAACCTTCCTGAGGCTGGGAATTGGAGCTGTTGGATACAAGGAGGGAGTCAGAGAGACAAAAAGGACTGAGGTTTCGGCCCTTTAACTCCGTTTCATTTGAACCTTCCTGAAGCTGGGAATTGGAGCTATTGGATACAAGGTGGGAGTAAGAGAGTCAAGAAGGGCTGAGGTAGGGGCCCTTTAACTCCATTTCATTTTAACCTTCCTGAGGCTGGGGATTGGAGCTGCTGGATACAAGGGGGGGGGGTAAGATAGAGAAAATGACTGAGGTAGGGGCCCTTTAACTCCATTTCATTTGAACCTTCCTGAGGCTGGGGATTGGAGCTGCTGGATACAAGGGGGGAGTCAGAGAGACAAAAGGGACTGAGGTAGGGGCCCTTTAACTCCTTTTCATTTGAACCTTCGTGAGGCTGGGAATTGGAGCTATTGGATACAAGGGGGGAGTCAGAGAGACAAAATGGACTGAGGTAGGGGCCCTTTAAATCCATTTCATTTGAACCTTCCTGAGGCTGGGGATTGGAGCTGCTGGATACAAGGAGGGGGGGTAAGATAGAGAAAATAACTGAGATAGGGGCCCTTTAACTCCATTTCATTTGAACCTTCCTGAGGCTGGTAATTGGAGCTATTGGATACAAGGGGGGAGTCAGAGAGGCAAAAAGGACTGAGGTAGGGGACCTTTAACTCCATTTCATTTGAACCTTCCTGAGGCTGGTGATTGGAGCTGCTGGATACAAGGAGGGGGGGTAAGATAGAGAAAATGACTGAGGTAGGGGCCCTTTAACTCCATTTCATTTGAACCTTCCTGAGGCTGGGGATTGGAGCTGCTGGATACAAGGGGGGAGTCAGAGAGACAAAAGGGACTGAGGTAGGGGCCCTTTAACTCCTTTTCATTTGTACCTTCGTGAGACTGGGAATTGGAGCTATTGGATACAAGGGGGGAGTCAGAGAGACAAAATGGACTGAGGTAGGGGCCCTTTAACTCCATTTCATTTGAACCTTCCTGAACCTGGGGATTGGAGCTGCTGGATACAAGGGGGGAGTCACAGAGGCAAAAATGACTGACGTAGGGGCCCTTTAACTCCATTTCATTTGAACCTTCCTGAGGCTGGGGATTGGAGCTGCTGGATACAAGGGGGGAGTCAGAGAGGCAAAAATGACTGACGTAGGGGCCCTTTAACTCCATTTCATTTGAACGTTCGTGAGGCTGGGAATTGGAGCTATTGGATACAAGGGGGGGGGGGGTAAGAGAGACAAAAAGGACTGATGTGGGGGCCCTTTAAATCCATTTCATTTGAACCTTCCTGAGGCTGGGGATTGGAGCTGCTGGATACAAGGAGGGGGGGTAAGATAGAGAAAATGACTGAGATAGGGGCCCTTTAACTCCATTTCATTTGAACTTTCCTGAGGCTGGGGATTGGAGCTGCTGGATACAAGGGGAGAGTCAGAGAGGCAAAAATGACTGACGTAGGGGCCCTTTAACTCCATTTCATTTGAACCTTCCTGAGGCTGGGAATTGGAGCTGTTGGATACAAGGAGGGAGTCAGAGAGACAAAAAGGACTGAGGTTTCGGCCCTTTAACTCCGTTTCATTTGAACCTTCCTGAAGCTGGGAATTGGAGCTATTGGATACAAGGTGGGAGTCAGAGAGTCAAAAAGGGCTGAGGTAGGGGCCCTTTAACTCCATTTCATTTTAACCTTCCTGAGGCTGGGGATTGGAGCTGCTGGATACAAGGAGGGGGGGTAAGATAGAGAAAATGACTGAGGTAGGGGCCCTTTAACTCCATTTCATTTGAACCTTCCTGAGGCTGGGGATTGGAGCTGCTGGATACAAGGGGGGAGTCAGAGAGACAAAAGGGACTGAGGTAGGGGCCCTTTAACTCCTTTTCATTTGAACCTTCGTGAGGCTGGGAATTGGAGCTATTGGATACAAGGGGGGAGTCAGAGAGACAAAATGGACTGAGGTAGGGGCCCTTTAACTCCATTTCATTTGAACCTTCCTGAGGCTGGGGATTGGAGCTGCTGGATACAAGGGGGGAGTCACAGAGGCAAAAATGACTGACGTAGGGGCCCTTTAACTCCATTTCATTTGAACCTTCCTGAGGCTGGGGATTGGAGCTGCTGGATACAAGGGGGGAGTCAGAGAGGCAAAAATGACTGACGTAGGGGCCCTTTAACTCCATTTCATTTGAACGTTCGTGAGGCTGGGAATTGGAGCTATTGGATACAAGGGGGGGGGGTAAGAGAGACAAAAAGGACTGATGTGGGGGCCCTTTAAATCCATTTCATTTGAACCTTCCTGAGGCTGGGGATTGGAGCTGCTGGATACAAGGAGGGGAGGTAAGATAGAGAAAATAACTGAGATAGGGGCCCTTTAACTCCATTTCATTTGAACCTTCCTGAGGCTGGTAATTGGAGCTATTGGATACAAGGGGGGAGTCAGAGAGGCAAAAAGGACTGAGGTAGGGGACCTTTAACTCCATTTCATTTGAACCTTCCTGAGGCTGGTGATTGGAGCTGCTGGATACAAGGAGGGGGGGTAAGATAGAGAAAATGACTGAGGTAGGGGCCCTTTAACTCCATTTCATTTGAACCTTCCTGAGGCTGGGGATTGGAGCTGCTGGATACAAGGGGGGAGTCAGAGAGACAAAAGGGACTTTGGTAGGGGCCCTTTAACTCCTTTTCATTTGAACCTTCGTGAGGCTGGGAATTGGAGCTATTGGATACAAGGGGGGAGTCAGAGAGACAAAATGGACTGAGGTAGGGGCCCTTTAACTCCATTTCATTTGAACCTTCCTGAGGCTGGGGATTGGAGCTGCTGGATACAAGGGGGGAGTCACAGAGGCAAAAATGACTGACGTAGGGGCCCTTTAACTCCATTTCATTTGAACCTTCCTGAGGCTGGGGATTGGAGCTGCTGGATACAAGGGGGGAGTAAGAGAGGCAAAAATGACTGACGTAGGGGCCCTTTAACTCCATTTCATTTGAACCTTCCTGAAGCTGGGAATTGGAGCTATTGGATACAAGGGGGGGGGGGTAAGAGAGACAAAAAGGACTGAGGTAGGGGCCCTTTAACTCCATTTCATTTGAACCTTCCTGAGGCTGGGGATTGGATCTGCTGGATACAAGGGGGAGACAGAGAGAAATAGAAGGACTGATGTAGGGGCCCTTTAACTCGATTTCATTTGAAACTTCCTGAAGCTGGGAATTGGAGCTATTGGATACAAGGTGGGAGTCAGAGAGACAAAAATCACTGAGGTAGGGGCCCTTTAACTCCATTTCATTTTAACCTTCCTGAGGCTGGGGATTGGAGCTGCTGGATACAAGGAGGGGGGGTAAGATAGAGAAAATGACTGAGGTAGGGGCCCTTTAACTCCATTTCATTTGAACCTTCCTGAGGCTGGGGATTGGATCTGCTGGATACAAGGGGGAGGCAGAGAGAAATAGAAGGACTGGTGTAGGGGCCCTTTAACTCGATTTCATTTGAACCTTCCTGAGGCTGGGAATTGGAGCTGTTGGATACAAGGAGGGAGTCAGAGAGACAAAAAGGACTGAGGTTTCGGCCCTTTAACTCCGTTTCATTTGAACCTTCCTGAAGCTGGGAATTGGAGCTATTGGATACAAGGAGGGGGGGTAAGATAGAGAAAATAACTGAGATAGGGGCCCTTTAACTCCATTTCATTTGAACCTTCCTGAGGCTGGTAATTGGAGCTATTGGATACAAGGGGGGAGTCAGAGAGGCAAAAAGGACTGAGGTAGGGGACCTTTAACTCCATTTCATTTGAACCTTCCTGAGGCTGGTGATTGGAGCTGCTGGATACAAGGAGGGGGGGTAAGATAGAGAAAATGACTGAGGTAGGGGCCCTTTAACTCCATTTCATTTGAACCTTCCTGAGGCTGGGGATTGGAGCTGCTGGATACAAGGGGGGAGTCAGAGAGACAAAAGGGACTGAGGTAGGGGCCCTTTAACTCCTTTTCATTTGTACCTTCGTGAGACTGGGAATTGGAGCTATTGGATACAAGGGGGGAGTCAGAGAGACAAAATGGACTGAGGTAGGGGCCCTTTAACTCCATTTCATTTGAACCTTCCTGAGGCTGGGGATTGGAGCTGCTGGATACAAGGGGGGAGTCACAGAGGCAAAAATGACTGACGTAGGGGCCCTTTAACTCCATTTCATTTGAACCTTCCTGAGGCTGGGGATTGGAGCTGCTGGATACAAGGGGGGAGTCAGAGAGGCAAAAATGACTGACGTAGGGGCCCTTTAACTCCATTTCATTTGAACGTTCGTGAGGCTGGGAATTGGAGCTATTGGATACAAGGGGGGGGGTAAGAGAGACAAAAAGGACTGATGTGGGGGCCCTTTAAATCCATTTCATTTGAACCTTCCTGAGGCTGGGGATTGGAGCTGCTGGATACAAGGAGGGGGGGTAAGATAGAGAAAATGACTGAGATAGGGGCCCTTTAACTCCATTTCATTTGAACTTTCCTGAGGCTGGGGATTGGAGCTGCTGGATACAAGGGGAGAGTCAGAGAGGCAAAAATGACTGACGTAGGGGCCCTTTAACTCCATTTCATTTGAACCTTCCTGAGGCTGGGAATTGGAGCTGTTGGATACAAGGAGGGAGTCAGAGAGACAAAAAGGACTGAGGTTTCGGCCCTTTAACTCCGTTTCATTTGAACCTTCCTGAAGCTGGGAATTGGAGCTATTGGATACAAGGTGGGAGTCAGAGAGTCAAAAAGGGCTGAGGTAGGGGCCCTTTAACTCCATTTCATTTTAACCTTCCTGAGGCTGGGGATTGGAGCTGCTGGATACAAGGAGGGGGGGTAAGATAGAGAAAATGACTGAGGTAGGGGCCCTTTAACTCCATTTCATTTGAACCTTCCTGAGGCTGGGGATTGGAGCTGCTGGATACAAGGGGGGAGTCAGAGAGACAAAAGGGACTGAGGTAGGGGCCCTTTAACTCCTTTTCATTTGAACCTTCGTGAGGCTGGGAATTGGAGCTATTGGATACAAGGGGGGAGTCAGAGAGACAAAATGGACTGAGGTAGGGGCCCTTTAACTCCATTTCATTTGAACCTTCCTGAGGCTGGGGATTGGAGCTGCTGGATACAAGGGGGGAGTCACAGAGGCAAAAATGACTGACGTAGGGGCCCTTTAACTCCATTTCATTTGAACGTTCGTGAGGCTGGGAATTGGAGCTATTGGATACAAGGGGGGGGGGGTAAGAGAGACAAAAAGGACTGATGTGGGGGCCCTTTAAATCCATTTCATTTGAACCTTCCTGAGGCTGGGGATTGGAGCTGCTGGATACAAGGAGGGGAGGTAAGATAGAGAAAATAACTGAGATAGGGGCCCTTTAACTCCATTTCATTTGAACCTTCCTGAGGCTGGTAATTGGAGCTATTGGATACAAGGGGGGAGTCAGAGAGGCAAAAAGGACTGAGGTAGGGGACCTTTAACTCCATTTCATTTGAACCTTCCTGAGGCTGGTGATTGGAGCTGCTGGATACAAGGAGGGGGGGTAAGATAGAGAAAATGACTGAGGTAGGGGCCCTTTAACTCCATTTCATTTGAACCTTCCTGAGGCTGGGGATTGGAGCTGCTGGATACAAGGGGGGAGTCAGAGAGACAAAAGGGACTGTGGTAGGGGCCCTTTAACTCCTTTTCATTTGAACCTTCGTGAGGCTGGGAATTGGAGCTATTGGATACAAGGGGGGAGTCAGAGAGACAAAATGGACTGAGGTAGGGGCCCTTTAACTCCATTTCATTTGAACCTTCCTGAGGCTGGGGATTGGAGCTGCTGGATACAAGGGGGGAGTCACAGAGGCAAAAATGACTGACGTAGGGGCCCTTTAACTCCATTTCATTTGAACCTTCCTGAAGCTGGGGATTGGAGCTGCTGGATACAAGGGGGGAGTCAGAGAGGCAAAAATGACTGACGTAGGGGCCCTTTAACTCCATTTCATTTGAACGTTCGTGAGGCTGGGAATTGGAGCTATTGGATACAGGGGGGGGGGGTAAGAGAGACAAAAAGGACTGATGTGGGGGCCCTTTAAATCCATTTCATTTGAACCTTCCTGAGGCTGGGGATTGGAGCTGCTGGATACAAGGAGGGGGGGTAAGATAGAGAAAATGACTGAGATAGGGGCCCTTTAACTCCATTTCATTTGAACCTTCCTGAGGCTGGTAATTGGAGCTATTGGATACAAGGGGGGAGTCAGAGAGGCAAAAAGGACTGAGGTAGGGGACCTTTAACTCCATTTCATTTGAACCTTCCTGAGGCTGGTGATTGGAGCTGTTCAATACAAGGAGAGAGTCAGAGAGGCGAAAAGGACTGAGGTAGGGACCCTTTAACTCCATTTCATTTGAACTTTCCTGAGGCTGGGGATTGGAGCTGCTGGATACAAGGGGAGAGTCAGAGAGGCAAAAATGACTGACGTAGGGGCCCTTTAACTCCTTTTCATTTGAACCTTCCTGAGGCTGGGGATTGGACCTACTGGATACAAGGGTGGGGTGGGGTAAGAGACACAAAAATCACTGAGGTAGGGTCCCTTTAACTCCATTTCATTTGAACCTTCCTGAGGCTGGGGATTGGATCTGCTGGATACAAGGGGGAGACAGAGAGAAATAGAAGGACTGATGTAGGGGCCCTTTAACTCGATTTCATTTGAACCTTCCTGAGGCTGGGAATTGGAGCTGTTGGATACAAGGAGCGAGTCAGAGAGACAAAAAGGACTGAGGTTTCGGCCCTTTAACTCCGTTTCATTTGAAACTTCCTGAAGCTGGGAATTGGAGCTATTGGATACAAGGTGGGAGTCAGAGAGGCAAAAAGGGCTGAGGTAGGGGCCCTTTAACTCCATTTCATTTTAACCTTCCTGAGGCTGGGGATTGGAGCTGCTGGATACAAGGAGGGGGGGTAAGATAGAGAAAATGACTGACGTAGGGGTCCTTTAACTCCATTTCATTTGAACCTTCCTGAGGCTGGTAATTGGAGCTATTGGATACAAGGGGGGAGTCAGAGAGGCAAAATGGACTGAGGTAGGGGACCTTTAACTCCATTTCATTTGAACCTTCCTGAGGCTGGGGATTGGACCTACTGGATACAAGGGTGGGGTGGGGTAAGAGAGACAAAAATCACTGAGGAGCTGTTCAATACAAGGAGAGAGTCAGAGAGGCGAAAAGGACTGAGGTAGGGGCCCTTTAACTCCATTTCATTTGAACCTTCCTGAGGCTGGGGATTGGAGCTGCTGGATACAAGGGGGGAGTCAGAGAGACAAAAGGGACTGAGGTAGGGGCCCTTTAACTCCTTTTCATTTGAACCTTCGTGAGGCTGGGAATTGGAGCTATTGGATACAAGGGGGGAGTCAGAGAGACAAAATGGACTGAGGTAGGGGCCCTTTAACTCAATTTCATTTGAACCTTCCTGAGGCTGGGGATTGGAGCTGCTGGATACAAGGGGGGAGTCAGAGAGGCAAAAATGACTGACGTAGGGGCCCTTTAACTCCATTTCATTTGAACCTTCCTGAGGCTGGGGATTGGAGCTGCTGGATACAAGGGGGGAGTCAGAGAGGCAAAAATGACTGACGTAGGGGCCCTTTAACTCCATTTCATTTGAACGTTCGTGAGGCTGGGGATTGGAGCTATTGGATACAAGGGGGGGGGGTAAGAGAGACAAAAAGGACTGAGGTAGTGGCCCTTTAACTCCATTTCATTTGAACCTTCCTGAGGCTGGGGATTGGATCTGCTGGATACAAGGGGGAGACAGAGAGAAATAGAAGGACTGATGTAGGGGCCCTTTAACTCCATTTCATTTGAACCTCCCTGAGGCTGGGGATTGGAGCGGCTGGATACAAGGAGGGAGTCAGAGAGGCAAAAATGACTGATGTGGGGGCCCTTTAACTCCATTTCATTTGAACCTTCCTGAGGCTGGGGATTGGATCTGCTGGATACAAGGGTGGGGTGGGGTAAGAGAGACAAAAATCACTGAGGTAGGGGCCCTTTAACTCCATTTCATTTGAACCTTCCTGAGGCTGGGGATTGGATCTGCTGGATACAAGGGGGGAGTCAGAGAGACAAAAGGGACTGAGGTAGGGGCCCTTTAACTCCTTTTCATTTGAACCTTCCTGAGGCTGGGGATTGGAGCTGTTGCATACTAGGAGGGAGTCAGAGAGCCAAAAAAGGACTGAGGTAGGGGTCCTTTAACTCCATTTCATTTGAACCTTCCTGAGGCTGGGAATTGGAGCTATTGGATACAAGGGGGAGTCAGAGAGACAAAATGGACTGAGGTAGGGGCCCTTTAACTCCACTTCATTTGAACCTCCCTGAGGCTGGGGATTGGAGCTGCTGGATACAAGGGGGGAGTCAGAGAGGCAAAAATGACTGACGTAGGGGCCCTTTAACTCCATTTCATTTGAACCTTCCTGAGGCTGGCGATTGGACCTACTGGATACAAGGGTGGGGTGGGGTAAGAGAGACAAAAATCACTGAGGTAGGGGCCCTTTAACTCCATTTCATTTGAACCTTCCTGAGGCTGGGGATTGGATCTGCTGGATACAAGGGGGAGACAGAGAGAAATAGAAGGACTGATATAGGGGCCATTTAACTCCATTTCATTTGAACCTTCGTGAGTCTGGGAATTGGAGCTATTGGATACAAGGGGGGGGGGGTAAGAGAGACAAAAAGGACTGATGTGGGGGCCCTTTAACTCCATTTCATTTGAATCTTCCTGAGGCTGGTAATTGGAGCTATTAGATACAAGGGGGGAGCCAGAGAGGCAAAAAGGACTGAGGTAGGGGACCTTTAACTCCATTTCATTTGAACCTTCCTGAGGCTGGTGATTGGAGCTGTTCAATACAAGGAGAGAGTCAGAGAGGCGAAAAGGACTGAGGTAGGGACCCTTTAACTCCATTTCATTTGAACTTTCCTGAGGCTGGGGATTGGAGCTGCTGGATACAAGGGGAGACTCAGAGAGGCAAAAATGACTGACATAGGGGCCCTTTAACTCCATTTCATTTGAACCTTCCTGAGGCTGGGAATTGGAGCTATTGGATAAAAGGGGGTAGTCAGAGAGACAAAATGGACTGAGGTAGGGGCCCTTTAACTCCATTTCATTTGAACCTTCGTGAGGCTGGGAATTGGAGCTATTGGATACAAGGGGGGAGTCAGAGAGACAAAATGGACTGAGGTATGGGCCCTTTAACTCCATTTCATTTGAACCTTCCTGAGGCTGGGGATTGGACCTACTGGATACAAGGGTGGGGTGGGGTAAGAGAGACAAAAATCACTGAGGTAGGGTCCCTTTAACTCCATTTCATTTGAACCTTCCTGAGGCTGGGGATTGGATCTCCTGGATGCAAGGGGGAGACAGAGAGAAATAGAAGGACTGATGTAGGGGCCCTTTAACTCGATTTCAGTTGAACCTTCCTGAGGCTGGGAATTGGAGCTGTTGGATACAAGGAGGGAGTCAGAGAGACAAAAAGGACTGAGGTTTCGGCCCTTTAACTCCGTTTCATTTGAACCTTCCTGAAGCTGGGAATTGGAGCTATTGGATACAAGGTGGGAGTCAGAGAGGCAAAAAGGGCTGAGGTAGGGGCCCTTTAACTCCATTTCATTTGAACCTTCCTGAGGCTGGGGATTGGAGCTGCTGGATACAAGGAGGGGGGGTAAGATAGAGAAAATGACTGAGGTAGGGGCCCTTTAACTCCATTTCATTTGAACCTTCCTGAGGCTGGGGATTGGAGCTGCTGGATACAAGGGGGGAGTCAGAGAGACAAAAGGGACTGAGGTAGGGGCCCTTTAACTCCTTTTCATTTGAACCTTCGTGAGGCTGGGAATTGGAGCTATTGGATACAAGGGGGGAGTCAGAGAGACAAAATGGACTGAGGTAGGGGCCCTTTAACTCCTTTTCATTTAAACCTTCCTGAGCTGGGAATTGGAGCTATTGGATACAAGGGGGTAGTCAGAGAGACAAAATGGACTGAGGTAGGGGCCCTTTAACTCCATTTCATTTGAACCTTCCTGAGGCTGGGGATTGGACCTACTGGATACAAGGGTGGGGTGGGGTAAGAGAGACAAAAATCACTGAGGTTTCGGCCCTTTAACTCCGTTTCATTTGAACCTTCCTGAAGCTGGGAATTGGAGCTATTGGATACAAGGGGGGAGTCACAGAGGCAAAAATGACTGACGTAGGGGCCCTTTAACTCCATTTCATTTGAACCTTCCTGAGGCTGGGGATTGGAGCTGCTGGATACAAGGGGGGAGTCAGAGAGGCAAAAATGACTGACGTAGGGGCCCTTTAACTCCATTTCATTTGAACCTTCCTGAAGCTGGGAATTGGAGCTATTGGATACAAGGGGGGGGGGGGTAAGAGAGACAAAAAGGACTGATGTGGGGGCCCTTTAAATCCATTTCATTTGAACCTTCCTGAGGCTGGGGATTGGAGCTGCTGGATACAAGGAGGGGGGGTAAGATAGAGAAAATGACTGAGATAGGGGCCCTTTAACTCCATTTCATTTGAACTTTCCTGAGGCTGGGGATTGGAGCTGCTGGATACAAGGGGAGAGTCAGAGAGGCAAAAATGACTGACGTAGGGGCCCTTTAACTCCATTTCATTTGAACCTTCCTGAGGCTGGGAATTGGAGCTGTTGGATACAAGGAGGGAGTCAGAGAGACAAAAAGGACTGAGGTTTCGGCCCTTTAACTCCGTTTCATTTGAACCTTCCTGAAGCTGGGAATTGGAGCTATTGGATACAAGGTGGGAGTCAGAGAGTCAAAAAGGGCTGAGGTAGGGGCCCTTTAACTCCATTTCATTTTAACCTTCCTGAGGCTGGGGATTGGAGCTGCTGGATACAAGGAGGGGGGGTAAGATAGAGAAAATGATTGAGGTAGGGGCCCTTTAACTCCATTTCATTTGAACCTTCCTGAGGCTGGGGATTGGAGCTGCTGGATACAAGGGGGGAGTCAGAGAGACAAAAGGGACTGAGGTAGGGGCCCTTTAACTCCTTTTCATTTGAACCTTCGTGAGGCTGGGAATTGGAGCTATTGGATACAAGGGGGGAGTCAGAGAGACAAAATGGACTGAGGTAGGGGCCCTTTAACTCCATTTCATTTGAACCTTCCTGAGGCTGGGGATTGGAGCTGCTGGATACAAGGGGGGAGTCACAGAGGCAAAAATGACTGACGTAGGGGCCCTTTAACTCCATTTCATTTGAACGTTCGTGAGGCTGGGAATTGGAGCTATTGGATACAAGGGGGGGGTAAGAGAGACAAAAAGGACTGATGTGGGGGCCCTTTAAATCCATTTCATTTGAACCTTCCTGAGGCTGGGGATTGGAGCTGCTGGATACAAGGAGGGGAGGTAAGATAGAGAAAATAACTGAGATAGGGGCCCTTTAACTCCATTTCATTTGAACCTTCCTGAGGCTGGTAATTGGAGCTATTGGATACAAGGGGGGAGTCAGAGAGGCAAAAAGGACTGAGGTAGGGGACCTTTAACTCCATTTCATTTGAACCTTCCTGAGGCTGGTGATTGGAGCTGCTGGATACAAGGAGGGGGGGTAAGATAGAGAAAATGACTGAGGTAGGGGCCCTTTAACTCCATTTCATTTGAACCTTCCTGAGGCTGGGGATTGGAGCTGCTGGATACAAGGGGGGAGTCAGAGAGACAAAAGGGACTGTGGTAGGGGCCCTTTAACTCCTTTTCATTTGAACCTTCGTGAGGCTGGGAATTGGAGCTATTGGATACAAGGGGGGAGTCAGAGAGACAAAATGGACTGAGGTAGGGGCCCTTTAACTCCATTTCATTTGAACCTTCCTGAGGCTGGGGATTGGAGCTGCTGGATACAAGGGGGGAGTCACAGAGGCAAAAATGACTGACGTAGGGGCCCTTTAACTCCATTTCATTTGAACCTTCCTGAGGCTGGGGATTGGAGCTGCTGGATACAAGGGGGGAGTCAGAGAGGCAAAAATGACTGACGTAGGGGCCCTTTAACTCCATTTCATTTGAACGTTCGTGAGGCTGGGAATTGGAGCTATTGGATACAGGGGGGGGGGGTAAGAGAGACAAAAAGGACTGATGTGGGGGCCCTTTAAATCCATTTCATTTGAACCTTCCTGAGGCTGGGGATTGGAGCTGCTGGATACAAGGAGGGGAGGTAAGATAGAGAAAATAACTGAGATAGGGGCCCTTTAACTCCATTTCATTTGAACCTTCCTGAGGCTGGTAATTGGAGCTATTGGATACAAGGGGGGAGTCAGAGAGGCAAAAAGGACTGAGGTAGGGGACCTTTAACTCCATTTCATTTGAACCTTCCTGAGGCTGGTGATTGGAGCTGCTGGATACAAGGAGGGGGGGTAAGATAGAGAAAATGACTGAGGTAGGGGCCCTTTAACTCCATTTCATTTGAACCTTCCTGAGGCTGGGGATTGGAGCTGCTGGATACAAGGGGGGAGTCAGAGAGACAAAAGGGACTGTGGTAGGGGCCCTTTAACTCCTTTTCATTTGAACCTTCGTGAGGCTGGGAATTGGAGCTATTGGATACAAGGGGGGAGTCAGAGAGACAAAATGGACTGAGGTAGGGGCCCTTTAACTCCATTTCATTTGAACCTTCCTGAGGCTGGGGATTGGAGCTGCTGGATACAAGGGGGGAGTCACAGAGGCAAAAATGACTGACGTAGGGGCCCTTTAACTCCATTTCATTTGAACCTTCCTGAGGCTGGGGATTGGAGCTGCTGGATACAAGGGGGGAGTCAGAGAGGCAAAAATGACTGACGTAGGGGCCCTTTAACTCCATTTCATTTGAACGTTCGTGAGGCTGGGAATTGGAGCTATTGGATACAGGGGGGGGGGGTAAGAGAGACAAAAAGGACTGATGTGGGGGCCCTTTAAATCCATTTCATTTGAACCTTCCTGAGGCTGGGGATTGGAGCTGCTGGATACAAGGAGGGGGGGTAAGATAGAGAAAATGACTGAGATAGGGGCCCTTTAACTCCATTTCATTTGAACCTTCCTGAGGCTGGTAATTGGAGCTATTGGATACAAGGGGGGAGTCAGAGAGGCAAAATGGACTGAGGTAGGGGACCTTTAACTCCATTTCATTTGAACCTTCCTGAGGCTGGGGATTGGACCTACTGGATACAAGGGTGGGGTGGGGTAAGAGAGACAAAAATCACTGAGGAGCTGTTCAATACAAGGAGAGAGTCAGAGAGGCGAAAAGGACTGAGGTAGGGGCCCTTTAACTCCATTTCATTTGAACCTTCCTGAGGCTGGGGATTGGAGCTGCTGGATACAAGGGGGGAGTCAGAGAGACAAAAGGGACTGAGGTAGGGGCCCTTTAACTCCTTTTCATTTGAACCTTCGTGAGGCTGGGAATTGGAGCTATTGGATACAAGGGGGGAGTCAGAGAGACAAAATGGACTGAGGTAGGGGCCCTTTAACTCAATTTCATTTGAACCTTCCTGAGGCTGGGGATTGGAGCTGCTGGATACAAGGGGGGAGTCAGAGAGGCAAAAATGACTGACGTAGGGGCCCTTTAACTCCATTTCATTTGAACCTTCCTGAGGCTGGGGATTGGAGCTGCTGGATACAAGGGGGGAGTCAGAGAGGCAAAAATGACTGACGTAGGGGCCCTTTAACTCCATTTCATTTGAACCTTCCTGAGGCTGGGGATTGGACCTACTGGATACAAGGGTGGGGTGGGGTAAGAGAGACAAAAATCACTGAGGTAGGGGCCCTTTAACTCCATTTCATTTGAACCTTCCTGAGGCTGGGGATTGGAGCTGCTGGATACAAGGGGGGAGTCAGAGAGGCAAAAATGACTGACGTAGGGGCCCTTTAACTCCATTTCATTTGAACGTTCGTGAGGCTGGGAATTGGAGCTATTGGATACAAGGGGGGGGGGGTAAGAGAGACAAAAAGGACTGAGGTAGTGGCCCTTTAACTCCATTTCATTTGAACCTTCCTGAGGCTGGGGATTGGATCTGCTGGATACAAGGGGGAGACAGAGAGAAATAGAAGGACTGATGTAGGGGCCCTTTAACTCCATTTCATTTGAACCTCCCTGAGGCTGGGGACTGGAGCGGCTGGATACAAGGAGGGAGTCAGAGAGGCAAAAATGACTGATGTGGGGGCCCTTTAACTCCATTTCATTTGAACCTTCCTGAGGCTGGGGATTGGATCTGCTGGATACAAGGGGGGAGTCAGAGAGACAAAAGGGACTGAGGTAGGGGCCCTTTAACTCCTTTTCATTTGAACCTTCCTGAGGCTGGGGATTGGAGCTGTTGCATACTAGGAGGGAGTCAGAGAGCCAAAAAAGGACTGAGGTAGGGGTCCTTTAACTCCATTTCATTTGAACCTTCCTGAGGCTGGGAATTGGAGCTATTGGATACAAGGGGGAGTCAGAGAGACAAAATGGACTGAGGTAGGGGCCCTTTAACTCCACTTCATTTGAACCTCCCTGAGGCTGGGGATTGGAGCTGCTGGATACAAGGGGGGAGTCAGAGAGGCAAAAATGACTGACGTAGGGGCCCTTTAACTCCATTTCATTTGAACCTTCCTGAGGCTGGCGATTGGACCTACTGGATACAAGGGTGGGGTGGGGTAAGAGAGACAAAAATCACTGAGGTAGGGGCCCTTTAACTCCATTTCATTTGAACCTTCCTGAGGCTGGGGATTGGATCTGCTGGATACAAGGGGGAGACAGAGAGAAATAGTAGGACTGATATAGGGGCCATTTAACTCCATTTCATTTGAACCTTCGTGAGTCTGGGAATTGGAGCTATTGGATACAAGGGGGGGGGGGTAAGAGAGACAAAAAGGACTGATGTGGGGGCCCTTTAACTCCATTTCATTTGAACCTTCCTGAGGCTGGGGATTGGAGCTGCTGGATACAAGGAGGGGGGGTAAGATAGAGAAAATGACTGAGACAGGGGCCCTTTAACTCCATTTCATTTGAATCTTCCTGAGGCTGGTAATTGGAGCTATTAGATACAAGGGGGGAGCCAGAGAGGCAAAAAAGACTGAGGTAGGGGACCTTTAACTCCATTTCATTTGAACCTTCCTGAGGCTGGTGATTGGAGCTGTTCAATACAAGGAGAGAGTCACAGAGGCGAAAAGGACTGAGGTAGGGACCCTTTAACTCCATTTCATTTGAACTTTCCTGAGGCTGGGGATTGGAGCTGCTGGATACAAGGGGAGACTCAGAGAGGCAAAAATGACTGACATAGGGGCCCTTTAACTCCATTTCATTTGAACCTTCCTGAGGCTGGGAATTGGAGCTATTGGATAAAAGGGGGTAGTCAGAGAGACAAAATGGACTGAGGTAGGGGCCCTTTAACTCCATTTCATTTGAACCTTCGTGAGGCTGGGAATTGGAGCTATTGGATACAAGGGAGGAGTCAGAGAGACAAAATGGACTGAGGTAGGGGCCCTTTAACTCCATTTCATTTGAACCTTCCTGAGGCTGGGGATTGGACCTACTGGATACAAGGGTGGGGTGGGGTAAGAGAGACAAAAATCACTGAGGTAGGGTCCCTTTAACTCCACTTCATTTGAACCTCCCTGAGGCTGGGGATTGGAGCTGCTGGATACAAGGGGGGAGTCAGAGAGGCAAAAATGACTGACGTAGGGGCCCTTTAACTCCATTTCATTTGAACCTTCCTGAGGCTGGCGATTGGACCTACTGGATACAAGGGTGGGGTGGGGTAAGAGAGACAAAAATCACTGAGGTAGGGGCCCTTTAACTCCATTTCATTTGAACCTTCCTGAGGCTGGGGATTGGATCTGCTGGATACAAGGGGGAGACAGAGAGAAATAGTAGGACTGATATAGGGGCCATTTAACTCCATTTCATTTGAACCTTCGTGAGTCTGGGAATTGGAGCTATTGGATACAAGGGGGGGGGGGTGTAAGAGAGACAAAAAGGACTGATGTGGGGGCCCTTTAACTCCATTTCATTTGAACCTTCCTGAGGCTGGGGATTGGAGCTGCTGGATACAAGGAGGGGGGGTAAGATAGAGAAAATGACTGAGACAGGGGCCCTTTAACTCCATTTCATTTGAATCTTCCTGAGGCTGGTAATTGGAGCTATTAGATACAAGGGGGGAGCCAGAGAGGCAAAAAAGACTGAGGTAGGGGACCTTTAACTCCATTTCATTTGAACCTTCCTGAGGCTGGTGATTGGAGCTGTTCAATACAAGGAGAGAGTCAGAGAGGCGAAAAGGACTGAGGTAGGGACCCTTTAACTCCATTTCATTTGAACTTTCCTGAGGCTGGGGATTGGAGCTGCTGGATACAAGGGGAGACTCAGAGAGGCAAAAATGACTGACATAGGGGCCCTTTAACTCCATTTCATTTGAACCTTCCTGAGGCTGGGAATTGGAGCTATTGGATAAAAGGGGGTAGTCAGAGAGACAAAATGGACTGAGGTAGGGGCCCTTTAACTCCATTTCATTTGAACCTTCGTGAGGCTGGGAATTGGAGCTATTGGATACAAGGGGGGAGTCAGAGAGACAAAATGGACTGAGGTAGGGGCCCTTTAACTCCATTTCATTTGAACCTTCCTGAGGCTGGGGATTGGACCTACTGGATACAAGGGTGGGGTGGGGTAAGAGAGACAAAAATCACTGAGGTAGGGTCCCTTTAACTCCATTTCATTTGAACCTTCCTGAGGCTGGGGATTGGATCTCCTGGATGCAAGGGGGAGACAGAGAGAAATAGAAGGACTGATGTAGGGGCCCTTTAACTCGATTTCAGTTGAACCTTCCTGAGGCTGGGAATTGGAGCTGTTGGATACAAGGAGGGAGTCAGAGAGACAAAAAGGACTGAGGTTTCGGCCCTTTAACTCCGTTTCATTTGAACCTTCCTGAAGCTGGGAATTGGAGCTATTGGATACAAGGTGGGAGTCAGAGAGGCAAAAAGGGCTGAGGTAGGGGCCCTTTAACTCCATTTCATTTGAACCTTCCTGAGGCTGGGGATTGGAGCTGCTGGATACAAGGAGGGGGGGTAAGATAGAGAAAATGACTGAGGTAGGGGCCCTTTAACTCCATTTCATTTGAACCTTCCTGAGGCTGGGGATTGGAGCTGCTGGATACAAGGGGGGAGTCAGAGAGACAAAAGGGACTGAGGTAGGGGCCCTTTAACTCCTTTTCATTTGAACCTTCGTAAGGCTGGGAATTGGAGCTATTGGATACAAGGGGGGAGTCAGAGAGACAAAATGGACTGAGGTAGGGGCCCTTTAACTCCTTTTCATTTGAACCTTCCTGAGCTGGGAATTGGAGCTATTGGATACAAGGGGGTAGTCAGAGAGACAAAATGGACTGAGGTAGGGGCCCTTTAACTCCATTTCATTTGAACCTTCCTGAGGCTGGGGATTGGACCTACTGGATACAAGGGTGGGGTGGGGTAAGAGAGACAAAAATCACTGAGGTTTCGGCCCTTTAACTCCGTTTCATTTGAACCTTCCTGAAGCTGGGAATTGGAGCTATTGGATACAAGGTGGGAGTCAGAGAGGCAAAAAGGGCTGAGGTAGGGGCCCTTTAACTCCATTTCATTTTAACCTTCCTGAGGCTGGGGATTGGAGCTGCTGGATACAAGGAGGGGGGGTAAGATAGAGAAAATGACTGAGGTAGGGGCCCTTTAACTCCATTTCATTTGAACCTTCCTGAGGCTGGGGATTGGAGCTGCTGGATACAAGGGGGGAGTCAGAGAGACAAAAGGGACTGAGGTAGGGGCCCTTTAACTCCTTTTCATTTGAACCTTCGTGAGGCTGGGAATTGGAGCTATTGGATACAAGGGGGGAGTCAGAGAGACAAAATGGACTGAGGTAGGGGCCCTTTAACTCCTTTTCATTTGAACCTTCCTGAGGCTGGGAATTGGAGCTATTGGATACAAGGGGGTAGTCAGAGAGACAAAATGGACTGAGGTAGGGGCCCTTTAACTCCATTTCATTTGAACCTTCCTGAGGCTGGGGATTGGACCTACTGGATACAAGGGTGGGGTGGGGTAAGAGAGACAAAAATCACTGAGGTAGGGGCCCTTTAACTCCATTTCATTTGAACCTTCCTGAGGCTGGGGATTGGATCTGCTGGATACAAGGGGGAGACAGAGAGAAATAGAAGGACTGATGTAGGGGCCCTTTAACTCCATTTCATTTGAACCTCCCTGAGGCTGGGGATTGGAGCGGCTGGATACAAGGAGGGAGTCAGAGAGGCAAAAATGACTGATGTGGGGGCCCTTTAACTCCATTTCATTTGAACCTTCCTGAGGCTGGGGATTGGATCTGCTGGATACAAGGGTGGGGTGGGGTAAGAGAGACAAAAATCACTGAGGTAGGGGCCCTTTAACTCCATTTCATTTGAACCTTCCTGAGGCTGGGGATTGGATCTGCTGGATACAAGTGGGGAGTCAGAGAGACAAAAGGGACTGAGGTAGGGGCCCTTTAACTCCTTTTCATTTGAACCTTCCTGAGGCTGGGGATTGGATCTGTTGGATACAAGGAGGGAGTCAGAGAGACAAAAAGGACTGAGGTTTCGGCCCTTTAACTCCATTTCATTTGAACCTTCCTGAGGCTGGGAATTGGAGCTGTTGGATACAAGGAGGGAGTCAGAGAGACAAAAAGGACTGAGGTTTCGGCCCTTTAACTCCATTTCATTTGAACCTTCCTGAGGCTGGGGATTGGAGCTATTGGATACAAGGTGGGAGTCAGAGAGGCAAAAAGGGCTGAGGTAGGGGCCCTTTAACTCCATTTCATTTGAACCTTCCTGAGGCTGGGGATTGGAGCTGCTGGATACAAGGGGGGGAGTCAGAGAGACAAAATGGACTGAGGTAGGGGCCCTTTAACTCCATTTCATTTGAACCTTCGTGAGGCTGGGAATTGGAGCTATTTGATACAAGGGGGGAGTCAGAGAGACAAAATGGACTGAGGTAGGGGCCCTTTAACTCCACTTCATTTGAACCTTCCTGAGGCTGGGGATTGGAGCTGCTGGATACAAGGGGGGAGTCAGAGAGGCAAAAATGACTGACGTAGGGGCCCTTTAACTCCATTTCATTTGAACCTTCCTGAGGCTGGCGATTGGACCTACTGGATACAAGGGTGGGGTGGGGTAAGAGAGACAAAAATCACTGAGGTAGGGGCCCTTTAACTCCATTTCATTTGAACCTTCCTGAGGCTGGGGATTGGATCTGCTGGATACAAGGGGAGACAGAGAGAAATAGTAGGACTGATATAGGGGCCCTTTAACTCCATTTCATTTGAACCTTCGTGAGTCTGGGAATTGGAGCTATTGGATACAAGGGGGGGGGGGGTAAGAGAGACAAAAAGGACTGATGTGGGGGCCCTTTAACTCCATTTCATTTGAACCTTCCTGAGGCTGGGGATTGGAGCTGCTGGATACAAGGAGGGGGGGTAAGATAGAGAAAATGACTGAGATAGGGGCCCTTTAACTCCATTTCATTTGAATCTTCCTGAGGCTGGTAATTGGAGCTATTGGATACAAGGTGGGAGCCAGAGAGGCAAAAAGGACTGAGGTAGGGGACCTTTAACTCCATTTCATTTGAAACTTCCTGAGGCTGGTGATTGGAGCTGTTCAATACAAGGAGAGAGTCAGAGAGGCGAAAAGGACTGAGGTAGGGACCCTTTAACTCCATTTCATTTGAACTTTCCTGAGGCTGGGGATTGGAGCTGCTGGATACAAGGGGAGACTCAGAGAGGCAAAAATGACTGACGTAGGGGCCCTTTAACTCCATTTCATTTGAACCTTCCTGAGGCTGGGAATTGGAGCTATTGGATACAAGGGGGTAGTCAGAGAGACAAAATGGACTGAGGTAGGGGCCCTTTAACTCCATTTCATTTGAACCTTCCTGAGGCTGGGGATTGGAGCTGTTGCATACTAGGAGGGAGTCAGGGAGCCAAAAAAGGACTGAGGTAGGGGTCCTTTAACTCCATTTCATTTGAACCTTCCTGAGGCTGGGAATTGGAGCTATTGGATACAAGGGGGTAGTCAGAGAGACAAAATGGACTGAGGTAGGGGCCCTTTAACTCCATTTCATTTGAACCTTCCTGAGGCTGGGGATTGGAGCTATTGGATACAAGGTGGGAGTCAGAGAGGCAAAAAGGGCTGAGGTAGGGGCCCTTTAACTCCATTTCATTTGAACCTTCCTGAGGCTGGGGATTGGAGCTGCTGGATACAAGGGGGGGAGTCAGAGAGACAAAATGGACTGAGGTAGGGGCCCTTTAACTCCATTTCATTTGAACATTCGTGAGGCTGGGAATTGGAGCTATTTGATACAAGGGGGGAGTCAGAGAGACAAAATGGACTGAGGTAGGGGCCCTTTAACTCCACTTCATTTGAACCTTCCTGAGGCTGGGGATTGGAGCTGCTGGATACAAGGGGGGAGTCAGAGAGGCAAAAATGACTGACGTAGGGGCCCTTTAACTCCATTTCATTTGAACCTTCCTGAGGCTGGCGATTGGACCTACTGGATACAAGGGTGGGGTGGGGTAAGAGAGACAAAAATCACTGAGGTAGGGGCCCTTTAACTCCATTTCATTTGAACCTTCCTGAGGCTGGGGATTGGATCTGCTGGATACAAGGGGAGACAGAGAGAAATAGTAGGACTGATATAGGGGCCCTTTAACTCCATTTCATTTGAACCTTCGTGAGTCTGGGAATTGGAGCTATTGGATACAAGGGGGGGGGGGGTAAGAGAGACAAAAAGGACTGATGTGGGGGCCCTTTAACTCCATTTCATTTGAACCTTCCTGAGGCTGGGGATTGGAGCTGCTGGATACAAGGAGGGGGGGTAAGATAGAGAAAATGACTGAGATAGGGGCCCTTTAACTCCATTTCATTTGAATCTTCCTGAGGCTGGTAATTGGAGCTATTGGATACAAGGTGGGAGCCAGAGAGGCAAAAAGGACTGAGGTAGGGGACCTTTAACTCCATTTCATTTGAAACTTCCTGAGGCTGGTGATTGGAGCTGTTCAATACAAGGAGAGAGTCAGAGAGGCGAAAAGGACTGAGGTAGGGACCCTTTAACTCCATTTCATTTGAACTTTCCTGAGGCTGGGGATTGGAGCTGCTGGATACAAGGGGAGACTCAGAGAGGCAAAAATGACTGACGTAGGGGCCCTTTAACTCCATTTCATTTGAACCTTCCTGAGGCTGGGAATTGGAGCTATTGGATACAAGGGGGTAGTCAGAGAGACAAAATGGACTGAGGTAGGGGCCCTTTAACTCCATTTCATTTGAACCTTCCTGAGGCTGGGGATTGGAGCTGTTGCATACTAGGAGGGAGTCAGGGAGCCAAAAAAGGACTGAGGTAGGGGTCCTTTAACTCCATTTCATTTGAACCTTCCTGAGGCTGGGAATTGGAGCTATTGGATACAAGGGGGTAGTCAGAGAGACAAAATGGACTGAGGTAGGGGCCCTTTAACTCCATTTCATTTGAACCTTCCTGAGGCTGGGGATTGGAGCTATTGGATACAAGGTGGGAGTCAGAGAGGCAAAAAGGGCTGAGGTAGGGGCCCTTTAACTCCATTTCATTTGAACCTTCCTGAGGCTGGGGATTGGAGCTGCTGGATACAAGGGGGGGAGTCAGAGAGACAAAATGGACTGAGGTAGGGGCCCTTTAACTCCATTTCATTTGAACATTCGTGAGGCTGGGAATTGGAGCTATTTGATACAAGGGGGGAGTCAGAGAGACAAAATGGACTGAGGTAGGGGCCCTTTAACTCCACTTCATTTGAACCTTCCTGAGGCTGGGGATTGGAGCTGCTGGATACAAGGGGGGAGTCAGAGAGGCAAAAATGACTGACGTAGGGGCCCTTTAACTCCATTTCATTTGAACCTTCCTGAGGCTGGCGATTGGACCTACTGGATACAAGGGTGGGGTGGGGTAAGAGAGACAAAAATCACTGAGGTAGGGGCCCTTTAACTCCATTTCATTTGAACCTTCCTGAGGCTGGGGATTGGATCTGCTGGATACAAGGGGAGACAGAGAGAAATAGTAGGACTGATATAGGGGCCCTTTAACTCCATTTCATTTGAACCTTCGTGAGTCTGGGAATTGGAGCTATTGGATACAAGGGGGGGGGGTAAGAGAGACAAAAAGGACTGATGTGGGGGCCCTTTAACTCCATTTCATTTGAACCTTCCTGAGGCTGGGGATTGGAGCTGCTGGATACAAGGAGGGGGGGTAAGATAGAGAAAATGACTGAGATAGGGGCCCTTTAACTCCATTTCATTTGAATCTTCCTGAGGCTGGTAATTGGAGCTATTGGATACAAGGGGGGAGCCAGAGAGGCAAAAAGGACTGAGGTAGGGGACCTTTAACTCCATTTCATTTGAACCTTCCTGAGGCTGGTGATTGGAGCTGTTCAATACAAGGAGAGAGTCAGAGAGGCGAAAAGGACTGAGGTAGGGACCCTTTAACTCCATTTCATTTGAACTTTCCTGAGGCTGGGGATTGGAGCTGCTGGATACAAGGGGAGACTCAGAGAGGCAAAAATGACTGACGTAGGGGCCCTTTAACTCCATTTCATTTGAACCTTCCTGAGGCTGGGAATTGGAGCTATTGGATACAAGGGGGTAGTCAGAGAGACAAAATGGACTGAGGTAGGGGCCCTTTAACTCCATTTCATTTGAACCTTCCTGAGGCTGGGGATTGGAGCTGTTGCATACTAGGAGGGAGTCAGGGAGCCAAAAAAGGACTGAGGTAGGGGTCCTTTAACTCCATTTCATTTGAACCTTCCTGAGGCTGGGAATTGGAGCTATTGGATACAAGGGGGTAGTCAGAGAGACAAAATGGACTGAGGTAGGGGCCCTTTAACTCCATTTCATTTGAACCTTCCTGAGGCTGGGGATTGGAGCTATTGGATACAAGGTGGGAGTCAGAGAGGCAAAAAGGGCTGAGGTAGGGGCCCTTTAACTCCATTTCATTTGAACCTTCCTGAGGCTGGGGATTGGAGCTGCTGGATACAAGGGGGGGAGTCAGAGAGACAAAATGGACTGAGGTAGGGGCCCTTTAACTCCATTTCATTTGAACATTCGTGAGGCTGGGAATTGGAGCTATTTGATACAAGGGGGGAGTCAGAGAGACAAAATGGACTGAGGTAGGGGCCCTTTAACTCCACTTCATTTGAACCTTCCTGAGGCTGGGGATTGGAGCTGCTGGATACAAGGGGGGAGTCAGAGAGGCAAAAATGACTGACGTAGGGGCCCTTTAACTCCATTTCATTTGAACCTTCCTGAGGCTGGCGATTGGACCTACTGGATACAAGGGTGGGGTGGGGTAAGAGAGACAAAAATCACTGAGGTAGGGGCCCTTTAACTCCATTTCATTTGAACCTTCCTGAGGCTGGGGATTGGATCTGCTGGATACAAGGGGAGACAGAGAGAAATAGTAGGACTGATATAGGGGCCCTTTAACTCCATTTCATTTGAACCTTCGTGAGTCTGGGAATTGGAGCTATTGGATACAAGGGGGGGGGGGTAAGAGAGACAAAAAGGACTGATGTGGGGGCCCTTTAACTCCATTTCATTTGAACCTTCCTGAGGCTGGGGATTGGAGCTGCTGGATACAAGGAGGGGGGGTAAGATAGAGAAAATGACTGAGATAGGGGCCCTTTAACTCCATTTCATTTGAATCTTCCTGAGGCTGGTAATTGGAGCTATTGGATACAAGGGGGGAGCCAGAGAGGCAAAAAGGACTGAGGTAGGGGACCTTTAACTCCATTTCATTTGAACCTTCCTGAGGCTGGTGATTGGAGCTGTTCAATACAAGGAGAGAGTCAGAGAGGCGAAAAGGACTGAGGTAGGGACCCTTTAACTCCATTTCATTTGAACCTTCCTGAGGCTGGGGATTGGAGCTGTTGCATACTAGGAGGGAGTCAGGGAGCCAAAAAAGGACTGAGGTAGGGGTCCTTTAACTCCATTTCATTTGAACCTTCCTGAGGCTGGGAATTGGAGCTATTGGATACAAGGGGGTAGTCAGAGAGACAAAATGGACTGAGGTAGGGGCCCTTTAACTCCATTTCATTTGAACCTTCCTGAGGCTGGGAATTGGAGCTGTTGGATACAAGGAGGGAGTCAGAGAGACAAAAAGGACTGAGGTTTCGGCCCTTTAACTCCGTTTCATTTGAACCTTCCTGAGGCTGGGAATTGGAGCTATTGGATACAAGGTGGGAGTCAGAGAGACAAAATGGACTGAGGTAGGGGCCCTTTAACTCCATTTCATTTGAACCTTCGTGAGGCTGGGAATTGGAGCTATTGGATACAAGGGGGGAGTCAGAGAGAAATAGTAGGACTGACATAGGGGCCCTTTAACTCCATTTCATTTGAACCTTCGTGAGGCTGGGAATTGGAGCTATTGGATACAAGGGGGGGGGGGGTAAGAGAGACAAAAAGGACTGATGTGGGGGCCCTTTAACTCCATTTCATTTGAACCTTCCTGAGGCTGGGGATTGGAGCTGCTGGATACAAGGAGGGGGGGTAAGATAGAGAAAATGACTGAGATAGGGGCCCTTTAACTCCAT
This sequence comes from Natrix helvetica, assembly GCF_964273705.1. Lineage (NCBI taxonomy): Eukaryota > Metazoa > Chordata > Lepidosauria > Squamata > Natricidae > Natrix > Natrix helvetica. Next base: position 88,177 of record NW_028113605.1, read on the forward strand.
TTCATTTGAATCTTCCTGAGGCTGGTAATTGGAGCTATTGGATACAAGGGGGGAGTCAGAGAGGCAAAAAGGACTGAGGTAGGGGCCCTTTAACTCCATTTCATTTGAACCTTCCTGAGGCTGGGGATTGGAGCTGCTGGATACAAGGGGGGGAGTCAGAGAGACAAAATGGACTGAGGTAGGGGCCCTTTAACTCCATTTCATTTGAACCTTCGTGAGGCTGGGAATTGGAGCTATTTGATACAAGGGGGGAGTCAGAGAGACAAAATGGACTGAGGTAGGGGCCCTTTAACTCCACTTCATTTGAACCTTCCTGAGGCTGGGGATTGGAGCTGCTGGATACAAGGGGGGAGTCAGAGAGGCAAAAATGACTGACGTAGGGGCCCTTTAACTCCATTTCATTTGAACCTTCCTGAGGCTGGCGATTGGACCTACTGGATACAAGGGTGGGGTGGGGTAAGAGAGACAAAAATCACTGAGGTAGGGGCCCTTTAACTCCATTTCATTTGAACCTTCCTGAGGCTGGGGATTGGAGCTGCTGGATACAAGGAGGGGGGGTAAGATAGAGAAAATGACTGAGATAGGGGCCCTTTAACTCCATTTCATTTGAATCTTCCTGAGGCTGGTAATTGGAGCTATTGGATACAAGGGGGGAGCCAGAGAGGCAAAAAGGACTGAGGTAGGGGACCTTTAACTCCATTTCATTTGAACCTTCCTGAGGCTGGTGATTGGAGCTGTTCAATACAAGGAGAGAGTCAGAGAGGCGAAAAGGACTGAGGTAGGGACCCTTTAACTCCATTTCATTTGAACCTTCCTGAGGCTGGGAATTGGAGCTATTGGATACAAGGGGGTAGTCAGAGAGACAAAATGGACTGAGGTAGGGGCCCTTTAACTCCATTTCATTTGAACCTTCCTGAGGCTGGGGATTGGAGCTATTGGATACAAGGTGGGAGTCAGAGAGGCAAAAAGGGCTGAGGTAGGGGCCCTTTAACTCCATTTCATTTGAACCTTCCTGAGGCTGGGGATTGGAGCTGCTGGATACAAGGGGGGGAGTCAGAGAGACAAAATGGACTGAGGTAGGGGCCCTTTAACTCCATTTCATTTGAACATTCGTGAGGCTGGGAATTGGAGCTATTTGATACAAGGGGGGAGTCAGAGAGACAAAATGGACTGAGGTAGGGGCCCTTTAACTCCACTTCATTTGAACCTTCCTGAGGCTGGGGATTGGAGCTGCTGGATACAAGGGGGGAGTCAGAGAGGCAAAAATGACTGACGTAGGGGCCCTTTAACTCCATTTCATTTGAACCTTCCTGAGGCTGGCGATTGGACCTACTGGATACAAGGGTGGGGTGGGGTAAGAGAGACAAAAATCACTGAGGTAGGGGCCCTTTAACTCCATTTCATTTGAACCTTCCTGAGGCTGGGGATTGGATCTGCTGGATACAAGGGGAGACAGAGAGAAATAGTAGGACTGATATAGGGGCCCTTTAACTCCATTTCATTTGAACCTTCGTGAGTCTGGGAATTGGAGCTATTGGATACAAGGGGGGGGGGTAAGAGAGACAAAAAGGACTGATGTGGGGGCCCTTTAACTCCATTTCATTTGAACCTTCCTGAGGCTGGGGATTGGAGCTGCTGGATACAAGGAGGGGGGGTAAGATAGAGAAAATGACTGAGATAGGGGCCCTTTAACTCCATTTCATTTGAACCTTCCTGAGGCTGGTGATTGGAGCTGTTCAATACAAGGAGAGAGTCAGAGAGGCGAAAAGGACTGAGGTAGGGACCCTTTAACTCCATTTCATTTGAACTTTCCTGAGGCTGGGGATTGGAGCTGCTGGATACAAGGGGAGACTCAGAGAGGCAAAAATGACTGACGTAGGGGCCCTTTAACTCCATTTCATTTGAACCTTCCTGAGGCTGGGAATTGGAGCTATTGGATACAAGGGGGTAGTCAGAGAGACAAAATGGACTGAGGTAGGGGCCCTTTAACTCCATTTCATTTGAACCTTCCTGAGGCTGGGGATTGGAGCTGTTGCATACTAGGAGGGAGTCAGGGAGCCAAAAAAGGACTGAGGTAGGGGTCCTTTAACTCCATTTCATTTGAACCTTCCTGAGGCTGGGAATTGGAGCTATTGGATACAAGGGGGTAGTCAGAGAGACAAAATGGACTGAGGTAGGGGCCCTTTAACTCCATTTCATTTGAACCTTCCTGAGGCTGGGGATTGGAGCTATTGGATACAAGGTGGGAGTCAGAGAGGCAAAAAGGGCTGAGGTAGGGGCCCTTTAACTCCATTTCATTTGAACCTTCCTGAGGCTGGGGATTGGAGCTGCTGGATACAAGGGGGGGAGTCAGAGAGACAAAATGGACTGAGGTAGGGGCCCTTTAACTCCATTTCATTTGAACATTCGTGAGGCTGGGAATTGGAGCTATTTGATACAAGGGGGGAGTCAGAGAGACAAAATGGACTGAGGTAGGGGCCCTTTAACTCCACTTCATTTGAACCTTCCTGAGGCTGGGGATTGGAGCTGCTGGATACAAGGGGGGAGTCAGAGAGGCAAAAATGACTGACGTAGGGGCCCTTTAACTCCATTTCATTTGAACCTTCCTGAGGCTGGCGATTGGACCTACTGGATACAAGGGTGGGGTGGGGTAAGAGAGACAAAAATCACTGAGGTAGGGGCCCTTTAACTCCATTTCATTTGAACCTTCCTGAGGCTGGGGATTGGATCTGCTGGATACAAGGGGAGACAGAGAGAAATAGTAGGACTGATATAGGGGCCCTTTAACTCCATTTCATTTGAACCTTCGTGAGTCTGGGAATTGGAGCTATTGGATACAAGGGGGGGGGTAAGAGAGACAAAAAGGACTGATGTGGGGGCCCTTTAACTCCATTTCATTTGAACCTTCCTGAGGCTGGGGATTGGAGCTGCTGGATACAAGGAGGGGGGGTAAGATAGAGAAAATGACTGAGATAGGGGCCCTTTAACTCCATTTCATTTGAACCTTCCTGAGGCTGGTGATTGGAGCTGTTCAATACAAGGAGAGAGTCAGAGAGGCGAAAAGGACTGAGGTAGGGACCCTTTAACTCCATTTCATTTGAACTTTCCTGAGGCTGGGGATTGGAGCTGCTGGATACAAGGGGAGACTCAGAGAGGCAAAAATGACTGACGTAGGGGCCCTTTAACTCCATTTCATTTGAACCTTCCTGAGGCTGGGAATTGGAGCTATTGGATACAAGGGGGTAGTCAGAGAGACAAAATGGACTGAGGTAGGGGCCCTTTAACTCCATTTCATTTGAACCTTCCTGAGGCTGGGGATTGGAGCTGTTGCATACTAGGAGGGAGTCAGGGAGCCAAAAAAGGACTGAGGTAGGGGTCCTTTAACTCCATTTCATTTGAACCTTCCTGAGGCTGGGAATTGGAGCTATTGGATACAAGGGGGTAGTCAGAGAGACAAAATGGACTGAGGTAGGGGCCCTTTAACTCCATTTCATTTGAACCTTCCTGAGGCTGGGGATTGGAGCTATTGGATACAAGGTGGGAGTCAGAGAGGCAAAAAGGGCTGAGGTAGGGGCCCTTTAACTCCATTTCATTTGAACCTTCCTGAGGCTGGGGATTGGAGCTGCTGGATACAAGGGGGGGAGTCAGAGAGACAAAATGGACTGAGGTAGGGGCCCTTTAACTCCATTTCATTTGAACATTCGTGAGGCTGGGAATTGGAGCTATTTGATACAAGGGGGGAGTCAGAGAGACAAAATGGACTGAGGTAGGGGCCCTTTAACTCCACTTCATTTGAACCTTCCTGAGGCTGGGGATTGGAGCTGCTGGATACAAGGGGGGAGTCAGAGAGGCAAAAATGACTGACGTAGGGGCCCTTTAACTCCATTTCATTTGAACCTTCGTGAGTCTGGGAATTGGAGCTATTGGATACAAGCGGGGGGGTAAGAGAGACAAAAAGGACTGATGTGGGGGCCCTTTAACTCCATTTCATTTGAACCTTCCTGAGGCTGGGGATTGGAGCTGCTGGATACAAGGAGGGGGGGTAAGATAGAGAAAATGACTGAGATAGGGGCCCTTTAACTCCATTTCATTTGAACCTTCCTGAGGCTGGTGATTGGAGCTGTTCAATACAAGGAGAGAGTCAGAGAGGCGAAAAGGACTGAGGTAGGGACCCTTTAACTCCATTTCATTTGAACTTTCCTGAGGCTGGGGATTGGAGCTGCTGGATACAAGGGGAGACTCAGAGAGGCAAAAATGACTGACGTAGGGGCCCTTTAACTCCATTTCATTTGAACCTTCCTGAGGCTGGGAATTGGAGCTATTGGATACAAGGGGGTAGTCAGAGAGACAAAATGGACTGAGGTAGGGGCCCTTTAACTCCATTTCATTTGAACCTTCCTGAGGCTGGGGATTGGAGCTGTTGCATACTAGGAGGGAGTCAGGGAGCCAAAAAAGGACTGAGGTAGGGGTCCTTTAACTCCATTTCATTTGAACCTTCCTGAGGCTGGGAATTGGAGCTATTGGATACAAGGGAGTAGTCAGAGAGACAAAATGGACTGAGGTAGGGGCCCTTTAACTCCATTTCATTTGAACCTTCCTGAGGCTGGGAATTGGAGCTGTTGGATAAAAGGAGGGAGTCAGAGAGACAAAAAGGACTGAGGTTTCGGCCCTTTAACTCCGTTTCATTTGAACCTTCCTGAGGCTGGGAATTGGAGCTATTGGATACAAGGTGGGAGTCAGAGAGACAAAATGGACTGAGGTAGGGGCCCTTTAACTCCATTTCATTTGAACCTTCGTGAGGCTGGGAATTGGAGCTATTGGATACAAGGGGGGAGTCAGAGAGAAATAGTAGGACTGACATAGGGGCCCTTTAACTCCATTTCATTTGAACCTTCGTGAGGCTGGGAATTGGAGCTATTGGATACAAGGGGGGGGGGGGTAAGAGAGACAAAAAGGACTGATGTGGGGGCCCTTTAACTCCATTTCATTTGAACCTTCCTGAGGCTGGGGATTGGAGCTGCTGGATACAAGGAGGGGGGGGGTAAGATAGAGAAAATGACTGAGATAGGGGCCCTTTAACTCCATTTCATTTGAATCTTCCTGAGGCTGGTAATTGGAGCTATTGGATACAAGGGGGGAGTCAGAGAGGCAAAAAGGACTGAGGTAGGGGACCTTTAACTCCATTTCATTTGAACCTTCCTGAGGCTGGTGATTGGAGCTGTTCAATACAAGGAGAGAGTCAGAGAGGCGAAAAGGACTGAGGTAGGGACCCTTTAACTCCATTTCATTTGAACTTTCCTGAGGCTGGGGATTGGAGCTGCTGGATACAAGGGGAGACTCGGAGAGGCAAAAATGACTGAAGTAGGGGCCCTTTAACTCCATTTCATTTGAACCTTCCTGAGGCTGGGAATTGGAGCTATTGGATACAATGGGGTAGTCAGAGAGACAAAATGGACTGAGGTAGGGGCCCTTTAACTCCATTTCATTTGAACCTTCGTGAGGCTGGGAATTGGACCTACTGGATACAAGGGTGGGGTGGGGTAAGAGAGAAAAAAATCACTGAGGTAGGGTCCCTTTAACTCCATTTCATTTGAACCTTCCTGAGGCTGGGGATTGGATCTGCTGGATACAAGGGGGAGACAGAGAGAAATAGAAGGACTGATGTAGGGGCCCTTTAACTCCATTTCATTTGAACCTCCCTGAGGCTGGGGATTGGAGCTGCTGGATACAAGGGGAGACTCAGAGAGGCAAAAATGACTGACGTAGGGGCCCTTTAACTCCATTTCATTTGAACCTTCCTGAGGCTGGGAATTGGAGCTATTGGATACAAGGGGGTAGTCAGAGAGACAAAATGGACTGAGGTAGGGGCCCTTTAACTCCATTTCATTTGAACCTCCCTGAGGCTGGTAATTGGAGCTATTGGATACAAGGGGGGAGTCAGAGAGGCAAAAAGGACTGAGGTAGGGGACCTTTAACTCCATTTCATTTGAACCTTCCTGAGGCTGGTGATTGGAGCTGTTCAATACAAGGAGAGAGTCAGAGAGGCGAAAAGGACTGAGGTAGGGACCCTTTAACTCCATTTCATTTGAACTTTCCTGAGGCTGGGGATTGGAGCTGCTGGATACAAGGGGAGACTCAGAGAGGCAAAAATGACTGACGTAGGGGCCCTTTAACTCCATTTCATTTGAACCTTCCTGAGGCTGGGAATTGGAGCTATTGGATACAAGGGGGTAGTCAGAGAGACAAAATGGACTGAGGTAGGGGCCCTTTAACTCCATTTCATTTGAACCTTCCTGAGGCTGGGGATTGGAGCTGTTGCATACTAGGAGGGAGTCAGGGAGCCAAAAAAGGACTGAGGTAGGGGTCCTTTAACTCCATTTCATTTGAACCTTCCTGAGGCTGGGAATTGGAGCTATTGGATACAAGGGGGTAGTCAGAGAGACAAAATGGACTGAGGTAGGGGCCCTTTAACTCCATTTCATTTGAACCTTCCTGAGGCTGGGGATTGGAGCTATTGGATACAAGGTGGGAGTCAGAGAGGCAAAAAGGGCTGAGGTAGGGGCCCTTTAACTCCATTTCATTTGAACCTTCCTGAGGCTGGGGATTGGAGCTGCTGGATACAAGGGGGGGAGTCAGAGAGACAAAATGGACTGAGGTAGGGGCCCTTTAACTCCATTTCATTTGAACATTCGTGAGGCTGGGAATTGGAGCTATTTGATACAAGGGGGGAGTCAGAGAGACAAAATGGACTGAGGTAGGGGCCCTTTAACTCCACTTCATTTGAACCTTCCTGAGGCTGGGGATTGGAGCTGCTGGATACAAGGGGGGAGTCAGAGAGGCAAAAATGACTGACGTAGGGGCCCTTTAACTCCATTTCATTTGAACCTTCCTGAGGCTGGCGATTGGACCTACTGGATACAAGGGTGGGGTGGGGTAAGAGAGACAAAAATCACTGAGGTAGGGGCCCTTTAACTCCATTTCATTTGAACCTTCCTGAGGCTGGGGATTGGATCTGCTGGATACAAGGGGAGACAGAGAGAAATAGTAGGACTGATATAGGGGCCCTTTAACTCCATTTCATTTGAACCTTCGTGAGTCTGGGAATTGGAGCTATTGGATACAAGGGGGGGGGTAAGAGAGACAAAAAGGACTGATGTGGGGGCCCTTTAACTCCATTTCATTTGAACCTTCCTGAGGCTGGGGATTGGAGCTGCTGGATACAAGGAGGGGGGGTAAGATAGAGAAAATGACTGAGATAGGGGCCCTTTAACTCCATTTCATTTGAATCTTCCTGAGGCTGGTAATTGGAGCTATTGGATACAAGGGGGGAGCCAGAGAGGCAAAAAGGACTGAGGTAGGGGACCTTTAACTCCATTTCATTTGAACCTTCCTGAGGCTGGTGATTGGAGCTGTTCAATACAAGGAGAGAGTCAGAGAGGCGAAAAGGACTGAGGTAGGGACCCTTTAACTCCATTTCATTTGAACTTTCCTGAGGCTGGGGATTGGAGCTGCTGGATACAAGGGGAGACTCAGAGAGGCAAAAATGACTGACGTAGGGGCCCTTTAACTCCATTTCATTTGAACCTTCCTGAGGCTGGGAATTGGAGCTATTGGATACAAGGGGGTAGTCAGAGAGACAAAATGGACTGAGGTAGGGGCCCTTTAACTCCATTTCATTTGAACCTTCCTGAGGCTGGGGATTGGAGCTGTTGCATACTAGGAGGGAGTCAGGGAGCCAAAAAAGGACTGAGGTAGGGGTCCTTTAACTCCATTTCATTTGAACCTTCCTGAGGCTGGGAATTGGAGCTATTGGATACAAGGGGGTAGTCAGAGAGACAAAATGGACTGAGGTAGGGGCCCTTTAACTCCATTTCATTTGAACCTTCCTGAGGCTGGGAATTGGAGCTGTTGGATACAAGGAGGGAGTCAGAGAGACAAAAAGGACTGAGGTTTCGGCCCTTTAACTCCGTTTCATTTGAACCTTCCTGAGGCTGGGAATTGGAGCTATTGGATACAAGGTGGGAGTCAGAGAGACAAAATGGACTGAGGTAGGGGCCCTTTAACTCCATTTCATTTGAACCTTCGTGAGGCTGGGAATTGGAGCTATTGGATACAAGGGGGGAGTCAGAGAGAAATAGTAGGACTGACATAGGGGCCCTTTAACTCCATTTCATTTGAACCTTCGTGAGGCTGGGAATTGGAGCTATTGGATACAAGGGGGGGGGGTAAGAGAGACAAAAAGGACTGATGTGGGGGCCCTTTAACTCCATTTCATTTGAACCTTCCTGAGGCTGGGGATTGGAGCTGCTGGATACAAGGAGGGGGGGTAAGATAGAGAAAATGACTGAGATAGGGGCCCTTTAACTCCATTTCATTTGAATCTTCCTGAGGCTGGTAATTGGAGCTATTGGATACAAGGGGGGAGTCAGAGAGGCAAAAAGGACTGAGGTAGGGGCCCTTTAACTCCATTTCATTTGAACCTTCCTGAGGCTGGGGATTGGAGCTGCTGGATACAAGGGGGGGAGTCAGAGAGACAAAATGGACTGAGGTAGGGGCCCTTTAACTCCATTTCATTTGAACCTTCGTGAGGCTGGGAATTGGAGCTATTTGATACAAGGGGGGAGTCAGAGAGACAAAATGGACTGAGGTAGGGGCCCTTTAACTCCACTTCATTTGAACCTTCCTGAGGCTGGGGATTGGAGCTGCTGGATACAAGGGGGGAGTCAGAGAGGCAAAAATGACTGACGTAGGGGCCCTTTAACTCCATTTCATTTGAACCTTCCTGAGGCTGGCGATTGGACCTACTGGATACAAGGGTGGGGTGGGGTAAGAGAGACAAAAATCACTGAGGTAGGGGCCCTTTAACTCCATTTCATTTGAACCTTCCTGAGGCTGGGGATTGGATCTGCTGGATACAAGGGGAGACAGAGAGAAATAGTAGGACTGATATAGGGGCCCTTTAACTCCATTTCATTTGAACCTTCGTGAGTCTGGGAATTGGAGCTATTGGATACAAGGGGGGGGTAAGAGAGACAAAAAGGACTGATGTGGGGGCCCTTTAACTCCATTTCATTTGAACCTTCCTGAGGCTGGGGATTGGAGCTGCTGGATACAAGGAGGGGGGGTAAGATAGAGAAAATGACTGAGATAGGGGCCCTTTAACTCCATTTCATTTGAATCTTCCTGAGGCTGGTAATTGGAGCTATTGGATACAAGGGGGGAGCCAGAGAGGCAAAAAGGACTGAGGTAGGGGACCTTTAACTCCATTTCATTTGAACCTTCCTGAGGCTGGTGATTGGAGCTGTTCAATACAAGGAGAGAGTCAGAGAGGCGAAAAGGACTGAGGTAGGGACCCTTTAACTCCATTTCATTTGAACTTTCCTGAGGCTGGGGATTGGAGCTGCTGGATACAAGGGTGGGGTGGGGTAAGAGAGACAAAAATCACTGAGGTAGGGGCCCTTTAACTCCATTTCATTTGAACCTTCGTGAGGCTGGGAATTGGAGCTATTGGATACAAGGGGGGAGTCAGAGAGAAATAGTAGGACTGACATAGGGGCCCTTTAACTCCATTTCATTTGAACCTTCGTGAGGCTGGGAATTGGAGCTATTGGATACAAGGGGGGGGGGTAAGAGAGACAAAAAGGACTGATGTGGGGGCCCTTTAACTCCATTTCATTTGAACCTTCCTGAGGCTGGGGATTGGAGCTGCTGGATACAAGGAGGGGGGGTAAGATAGAGAAAATGACTGAGATAGGGGCCCTTTAACTCCATTTCATTTGAATCTTCCTGAGGCTGGTAATTGGAGCTATTGGATACAAGGGGGGAGTCAGAGAGGCAAAAAGGACTGAGGTAGGGGCCCTTTAACTCCATTTCATTTGAACCTTCCTGAGGCTGGGGATTGGAGCTGCTGGATACAAGGGGGGGAGTCAGAGAGACAAAATGGACTGAGGTAGGGGCCCTTTAACTCCATTTCATTTGAACCTTCGTGAGGCTGGGAATTGGAGCTATTTGATACAAGGGGGGAGTCAGAGAGACAAAATGGACTGAGGTAGGGGCCCTTTAACTCCACTTCATTTGAACCTTCCTGAGGCTGGGGATTGGAGCTGCTGGATACAAGGGGGGAGTCAGAGAGGCAAAAATGACTGACGTAGGGGCCCTTTAACTCCATTTCATTTGAACCTTCCTGAGGCTGGCGATTGGACCTACTGGATACAAGGGTGGGGTGGGGTAAGAGAGACAAAAATCACTGAGGTAGGGGCCCTTTAACTCCATTTCATTTGAACCCTCCTGAGGCTGGGGATTGGATCTGCTGGATACAAGGGGAGACAGAGAGAAATAGTAGGACTGATATAGGGGCCCTTTAACTCCATTTCATTTGAACCTTCGTGAGTCTGGGAATTGGAGCTATTGGATACAAGGGGGGGGGGGTAAGAGAGACAAAAAGGACTGATGTGGGGGCCCTTTAACTCCATTTCATTTGAACCTTCCTGAGGCTGGGGATTGGAGCTGCTGGATACAAGGAGGGGGGGTAAGATAGAGAAAATGACTGAGATAGGGGCCCTTTAACTCCATTTCATTTGAATCTTCCTGAGGCTGGTAATTGGAGCTATTGGATACAAGGGGGGAGCCAGAGAGGCAAAAAGGACTGAGGTAGGGGACCTTTAACTCCATTTCATTTGAACCTTCCTGAGGCTGGTGATTGGAGCTGTTCAATACAAGGAGAGAGTCAGAGAGGCGAAAAGGACTGAGGTAGGGACCCTTTAACTCCATTTCATTTGAACTTTCCTGAGGCTGGGGATTGGAGCTGCTGGATACAAGGGGAGACTCAGAGAGGCAAAAATGACTGACGTAGGGGCCCTTTAACTCCATTTCATTTGAACCTTCCTGAGGCTGGGAATTGGAGCTATTGGATACAAGGGGGTAGTCAGAGAGACAAAATGGACTGAGGTAGGGGCCCTTTAACTCCATTTCATTTGAACCTTCCTGAGGCTGGGGATTGGAGCTGTTGCATACTAGGAGGGAGTCAGGGAGCCAAAAAAGGACTGAGGTAGGGGTCCTTTAACTCCATTTCATTTGAACCTTCCTGAGGCTGGGAATTGGAGCTATTGGATACAAGGGGGTAGTCAGAGAGACAAAATGGACTGAGGTAGGGGCCCTTTAACTCCATTTCATTTGAACCTTCCTGAGGCTGGGGATTGGAGCTATTGGATACAAGGTGGGAGTCAGAGAGGCAAAAAGGGCTGAGGTAGGGGCCCTTTAACTCCATTTCATTTGAACCTTCCTGAGGCTGGGGATTGGAGCTGCTGGATACAAGGGGGGGAGTCAGAGAGACAAAATGGACTGAGGTAGGGGCCCTTTAACTCCATTTCATTTGAACATTCGTGAGGCTGGGAATTGGAGCTATTTGATACAAGGGGGGAGTCAGAGAGACAAAATGGACTGAGGTAGGGGCCCTTTAACTCCACTTCATTTGAACCTTCCTGAGGCTGGGGATTGGAGCTGCTGGATACAAGGGGGGAGTCAGAGAGGCAAAAATGACTGACGTAGGGGCCCTTTAACTCCATTTCATTTGAACCTTCCTGAGGCTGGCGATTGGACCTACTGGATACAAGGGTGGGGTGGGGTAAGAGAGACAAAAATCACTGAGGTAGGGGCCCTTTAACTCCATTTCATTTGAACCTTCCTGAGGCTGGGGATTGGATCTGCTGGATACAAGGGGAGACAGAGAGAAATAGTAGGACTGATATAGGGGCCCTTTAACTCCATTTCATTTGAACCTTCGTGAGTCTGGGAATTGGAGCTATTGGATACAAGGGGGGGGGTAAGAGAGACAAAAAGGACTGATGTGGGGGCCCTTTAACTCCATTTCATTTGAACCTTCCTGAGGCTGGGGATTGGAGCTGCTGGATACAAAGAGGGGGGGTAAGATAGAGAAAATGACTGAGATAGGGGCCCTTTAACTCCATTTCATTTGAACCTTCCTGAGGCTGGTGATTGGAGCTGTTCAATACAAGGAGAGAGTCAGAGAGGCGAAAAGGACTGAGGTAGGGACCCTTTAACTCCATTTCATTTGAACTTTCCTGAGGCTGGGGATTGGAGCTGCTGGATACAAGGGGAGACTCAGAGAGGCAAAAATGACTGACGTAGGGGCCCTTTAACTCCATTTCATTTGAACCTTCCTGAGGCTGGGAATTGGAGCTATTGGATACAAGGGGGTAGTCAGAGAGACAAAATGGACTGAGGTAGGGGCCCTTTAACTCCATTTCATTTGAACCTTCCTGAGGCTGGGGATTGGAGCTGTTGCATACTAGGAGGGAGTCAGGGAGCCAAAAAAGGACTGAGGTAGGGGTCCTTTAACTCCATTTCATTTGAACCTTCCTGAGGCTGGGAATTGGAGCTATTGGATACAAGGGAGTAGTCAGAGAGACAAAATGGACTGAGGTAGGGGCCCTTTAACTCCATTTCATTTGAACCTTCCTGAGGCTGGGAATTGGAGCTGTTGGATACAAGGAGGGAGTCAGAGAGACAAAAAGGACTGAGGTTTCGGCCCTTTAACTCCGTTTCATTTGAACCTTCCTGAGGCTGGGAATTGGAGCTATTGGATACAAGGTGGGAGTCAGAGAGACAAAATGGACTGAGGTAGGGGCCCTTTAACTCCATTTCATTTGAACCTTCGTGAGGCTGGGAATTGGAGCTATTGGATACAAGGGGGGAGTCAGAGAGAAATAGTAGGACTGACATAGGGGCCCTTTAACTCCATTTCATTTGAACCTTCGTGAGGCTGGGAATTGGAGCTATTGGATACAAGGGGGGGGGGGTAAGAGAGACAAAAAGGACTGATGTGGGGGCCCTTTAACTCCATTTCATTTGAACCTTCCTGAGGCTGGGGATTGGAGCTGCTGGATACAAGGAGGGGGGGGGGTAAGATAGAGAAAATGACTGAGATAGGGGCCCTTTAACTCCATTTCATTTGAATCTTCCTGAGGCTGGTTATTGGAGCTATTGGATACAAGGGGGGAGTCAGAGAGGCAAAAAGGACTGAGGTAGGGGACCTTTAACTCCATTTCATTTGAACCTTCCTGAGGCTGGTGATTGGAGCTGTTCAATACAAGGAGAGAGTCAGAGAGGCGAAAAGGACTGAGGTAGGGACCCTTTAACTCCATTTCATTTGAACTTTCCTGAGGCTGGGGATTGGAGCTGCTGGATGCAAGGGGAGACTCAGAGAGGCAAAAATGACTGACGTAGGGGCCCTTTAACTCCATTTCATTTGAACCTTCCTGAGGCTGGGAATTGGAGCTATTGGATACAATGGGGTAGTCAGAGAGACAAAATGGACTGAGGTAGGGGCCCTTTAACTCCATTTCATTTGAACCTTCGTGAGGCTGGGAATTGGACCTACTGGATACAAGGGTGGGGTGGGGTAAGAGAGAAAAAAATCACTGAGGTAGGGTCCCTTTAACTCCATTTCATTTGAACCTTCCTGAGGCTGGGGATTGGATCTGCTGGATACAAGGGGGAGACAGAGAGAAATAGAAGGACTGATGTAGGGGCCCTTTAACTCCATTTCATTTGAACCTCCCTGAGGCTGGGGATTGGAGCTGCTGGATACAAGGGGAGACTCAGAGAGGCAAAAATGACTGACGTAGGGGCCCTTTAACTCCATTTCATTTGAACCTTCCTGAGGCTGGGAATTGGAGCTATTGGATACAAGGGGGTAGTCAGAGAGACAAAATGGACTGAGGTAGGGGCCCTTTAACTCCATTTCATTTGAACCTCCCTGAGGCTGGTAATTGGAGCTATTGGATACAAGGGGGGAGTCAGAGAGGCAAAAAGGACTGAGGTAGGGGACCTTTAACTCCATTTCATTTGAACCTTCCTGAGGCTGGTGATTGGAGCTGTTCAATACAAGGAGAGAGTCAGAGACGCGAAAAGGACTGAGGTAGGGACCCTTTAACTCCATTTCATTTGAACTTTCCTGAGGCTGGGGATTGGAGCTGCTGGATACAAGGGGAGACTCAGAGAGGCAAAAATGACTGACGTAGGGGCCCTTTAACTCCATTTCATTTGAACCTTCCTGAGGCTGGGGATTGGACCTACTGGATACAAGGGTGGGGTGGGGTAAGAGAGACAAAAATCACTGAGGTAGGGTCCCTTTAACTCCATTTCATTTGAACCTTCCTGAGGCTGGGGATTGGATCTGCTGGATACAAGGGGGAGACAGAGAGAAATAGAAGGACTGATGTAGGGGCCCTTTAACTCGATTTCATTTGAACCTTCCTGAGGCTGGGAATTGGAGCTGTTGGATACAAGGGGGTAGTCAGAGAGACAAAATGGACTGAGGTAGGGGCCCTTTAACTCCATTTCATTTGAACCTTCCTGAGGCTGGGGTTTGGACCTACTGGATACAAGGGTGGGGTGGGGTAAGAGAGACAAAAATCACTGAGGTAGGGGCCCTTTAACTCCATTTCATTTGAACCTTCCTGAGGCTGGGGATTGGACCTACTGGATACAAGGGTGGGGTGGGGTAAGAGAGACAAAAATCACTGAGGTAGGGTCCCTTTAACTCCATTTCATTTGAACCTTCCTGAGGCTGGGGATTGGATCTGCTGGATACAAGGGGGAGACAGAGAGAAATAGAAGGACTGATGTAGGGGCCCTTTAACTCGATTTCATTTGAACCTTCGTGAGGCTGGGAATTGGAGCTATTGGATACAAGGGGGGGGGGTAAGAGAGAGAAAAAGGACTGATGTGGGGGCCCTTTAACTCCATTTCATTTGAACCTTCCTGAGACTGGGGATTGGAGCTGCTGGATACAAGGGGAGGCTCAGAGAGGCAAAAATGACTGACGTAGGGGCCCTTTAACTCCATTTCATTTGAACCTTCCTGAGGCTGGGAATTGGAGCTATTGGATACAAGGGGGTAGTCAGAGAGACAAAATGGACTGAGGTAGGGGCCCTTTAACTCCATTTCATTTGAACCTTCGTGAGGCTGGGAATTGGAGCTATTGGATACAAGGGGGGAGTCAGAGAGGCAAAATGGACTGAGGTAGGGGCCCTTTAACTCCATTTCATTTGAACCTTCCTGAGGCTGGGGATTGGACCTACTGGATACAAGGGTGGGGTGGGGTAAGAGAGACAAAAATCACTGAGGTAGGGTCCCTTTAACTCCATTTCATTTGAACCTTCCTGAGGCTGGGGATTGGATCTGCTGGATACAAGGGGGAGACAGAGAGAAATAGAAGGACTGATGTAGGGGCCCTTTAACTCGATTTCATTTGAACCTTCCTGAGGCTGGGAATTGGAGCTGTTGGATACAAGGAGGGAGTCAGAGAGACAAAAAGGACTGAGGTAGGGGGCCTTTAACTCCATTTCATTTTAACCTTCCTGAGGCTGGGGATTGGAGCTGCTGGATACAAGGAGGGGGGGTAAGATAGAGAAAATGACTGAGGTAGGGGCCCTTTAACTCCATTTCATTTGAACCTTCCTGAGGCTGGGGATTGGAGCTGCTGGATACAAGGGGGGAGTCAGAGAGACAAAAGGGACTGAGGTAGGGGCCCTTTAACTCCTTTTCATTTGAACCTTCGTGAGGCTGGGAATTGGAGCTATTGGATACAAGGGGGGAGTCAGAGAGACAAAATGGACTGAGGTAGGGGCCCTTTAACTCCTTTTCATTTGAACCTTCCTGAGGCTGGGAATTGGAGCTATTGGATACAAGGGGGTAGTCAGAGAGACAAAATGGACTGAGGTAGGGGCCCTTTAACTCCATTTCATTTGAACCTTCCTGAGGCTGGGGATTGGACCTACTGGATACAAGGGTGGGGTGGGGTAAGAGAGACAAAAATCACTGAGGTAGGGGCCCTTTAACTCCATTTCATTTGAACCTTCCTGAGGCTGGGGATTGGATCTGCTGGATACAAGGGGGAGACAGAGAGAAATAGAAGGACTGATGTAGGGGCCCTTTAACTCCATTTCATTTGAACCTCCCTGAGGCTGGGGATTGGAGCTGCTGGATACAAGGAGTGACTCAGAGAGGCAAAAATGACTGATGTAGGGGCCCTTTAACTCCATTTCATTTGAACCTTCCTGAGGCTGGGGATTGGAGCTGTTGCATACTAGGAGGGAGTCAGGGAGCCAAAAAAGGACTGAGGTAGGGGTCCTTTAACTCCATTTCATTTGAACCTTCCTGAGGCTGGGAATTGGAGCTATTGGATACAAGGGGGTAGTCAGAGAGACAAAATGGACTGAGGTAGGGGCCCTTTAACTCCATTTCATTTGAACCTTCCTGAGGCTGGGAATTGGAGCTATTGGATACAAGGGGGGGGGGGTAAGAGAGAGAAAAAGGACTGATGTGGGGGCCCTTTAACTCCATTTCATTTGAACCTTCCTGAGACTGGGGATTGGAGCTGCTGGATACAAGGGGAGACTCAGAGAGGCAAAAATGACTGACGTAGGGGCCCTTTAACTCCATTTCATTTGAACCTTCCTGAGGCTGGGAATTGGAGCTATTGGATACAAGGGGGTAGTCAGAGAGACAAAATGGACTGAGGTAGGGGCCCTTTAACTCCATTTCATTTGAACCTTCGTGAGGCTGGGAATTGGAGCTATTGGATACAAGGGGGGAGTCAGAGAGGCAAAATGGACTGAGGTAGGGGCCCTTTAACTCCATTTCATTTGAACCTTCCTGAGGCTGGGGATTGGACCTACTGGATACAAGGGTGGGGTGGGGTAAGAGAGACAAAAATCACTGAGGTAGGGTCCCTTTAACTCCATTTCATTTGAACCTTCCTGAGGCTGGGGATTGGATCTGCTGGATACAAGGGGGAGACAGAGAGAAATAGAAGGACTGATGTAGGGGCCCTTTAACTCGATTTCATTTGAACCTTCCTGAGGCTGGGAATTGGAGCTGTTGGATACAAGGAGGGAGTCAGAGAGACAAAAAGGACTGAGGTTTCGGCCCTTTAACTCCGTTTCATTTGAACCTTCCTGAGGCTGGGAATTGGAGCTATTGGATACAAGGGGGGAGTCAGAGAGACAAAATGGACTGAGGTAGGGGCCCTTTAACTCCATTTCATTTGAACCTTCCTGAGGCTGGGGATTGGAGCTGCAGGATACAAGGGGGGAGTCAGAGAGGCAAAAATGACTGACGTAGGGGCCCTTTAACTCCATTTCATTTGAACCTTCCTGAGGCTGGGGATTGGACCTACTGGATACAAGGGTGGGGTGGGGTAAGAGAGACAAAAATCACTGAGGTAGGGTCCCTTTAACTCCATTTCATTTGAACCTTCCTGAGGCTGGGGATTGGATCTGCTGGATACAAGGGGGAGACAGAGAGAAATAGAAGGACTGATGTAGGGGCCCTTTAACTCGATTTCATTTGAACCTTCGTGAGGCTGGGAATTGGAGCTATTGGATACAAGGGGGGGGGGTAAGAGAGAGAAAAAGGACTGATGTGGGGGCCCTTTAACTCCAATTCATTTGAACCTTCCTGAGACTGGGGATTGGAGCTGCTGGATACAAGGGGAGACTCAGAGAGGCAAAAATGACTGACGTAGGGGCCCTTTAACTCCATTTCATTTGAACCTTCCTGAGGCTGGGAATTGGAGCTATTGGATACAAGGGGGGAGTCAGAGAGACAAAATGGACTGAGGTAGGGGCCCTTTAACTCCATTTCATTTGAACCTTCCTGAGGCTGGGGATTGGACCTACTGGATACAAGGGTGGGGTGGGGTAAGAGAGACAAAAATCACTGAGGTAGGGTCCCTTTAACTCCATTTCATTTGAACCTTCCTGAGGCTGGGGATTGGATCTGCTGGATACAAGGGGGAGACAGAGAGAAATAGAAGGACTGATGTAGGGGCCCTTTAACTCGATTTCATTTGAACCTTCCTGAGGCTGGGAATTGGAGCTGTTGGATACAAGGAGGGAGTCAGAGAGACAAAAAGGACTGAGGTTTCGGCCCTTTAACTCCGTTTCATTTGAACCTTCCTGAAGCTGGGAATTGGAGCTATTGGATACAAGGTGGGAGTCAGAGAGGCAAAAAGGGCTGAGGTAGGGGCCCTTTAACTCCATTTCATTTTAACCTTCCTGAGGCTGGGGATTGGAGCTGCTGGATACAAAGAGGGGGGGTAAGATAGAGAAAATGACTGAGGTAGGGGCCCTTTAACTCCATTTCATTTGAACCTTCCTGAGGCTGGGGATTGGAGCTGCTGGATACAAGGGGGGAGTCAGAGAGACAAAAGGGACTGAGGTAGGGGCCCTTTAACTCCTTTTCATTTGAACCTTCGTGAGGCTGGGAATTGGAGCTATTGGATACAAGGGGGGAGTCAGAGAGACAAAATGGACTGAGGTAGGGGCCCTTTAACTCCTTTTCATTTGAACCTTCCTGAGGCTGGGAATTGGAGCTATTGGATACAAGGGGGTAGTCAGAGAGACAAAATGGACTGAGGTAGGGGCCCTTTAACTCCATTTCATTTGAACCTTCCTGAGGCTGGGGATTGGACCTACTGGATACAAGGGGGAGACAGAGAGAAATAGTAGGACTGATATAGGGGCCCTTTAACTCCATTTCATTTGAACCTTCGTGAGGCTGGGAATTGGAGCTATTGGATACAAGGGGGGGGGGGTAAGAGAGACAAAAAGGACTGATGTGGGGGCCCTTTAACTCCATTTCATTTGAACCTTCCTGAGGCTGGGGATTGGAGCTGCTGGATACAAGGAGGGGGGGTAAGATAGAGAAAATGACTGAGATAGGGGCCCTTTAACTCCATTTCATTTGAATCTTCCTGAGGCTGGTAATTGGAGCTATTGGATACAAGGGGGGAGTCAGAGAGACAAAATGGACTGAGGTAGGGGCCCTTTAACTCCATTTCATTTTAACCTTCCTGAGGCTGGGGATTGGAGCTGCTGGATACAAGGAGGGGGGGTAAGATAGAGAAAATGACTGAGGTAGGGGCCCTTTAACTCCATTTCATTTGAACCTTCCTGAGGCTGGGGATTGGAGCTGCTGGATACAAGGGGGGAGTCAGAGAGACAAAAGGGACTGAGGTAGGGGCCCTTTAACTCCTTTTCATTTGAACCTTCGTGAGGCTGGGAATTGGAGCTATTGGATACAAGGGGGGAGTCAGAGAGACAAAATGGACTGAGGTAGGGGCCCTTTAACTCCTTTTCATTTGAACCTTCCTGAGGCTGGGAATTGGAGCTATTGGATACAAGGGGGTAGTCAGAGAGACAAAATGGACTGAGGTAGGGGCCCTTTAACTCCATTTCATTTGAACCTTCCTGAGGCTGGGGATTGGACCTACTGGATGCAAGGGTGGGGTTTGGTAAGAGAGACAAAAATCACTGAGGTAGGGGCCCTTTAACTCCATTTCATTTGAACCTCCCTGAGGCTGGGGATTGGAGCTGCTGGATACAAGGGGTGACTCAGAGAGGCAAAAATGACTGACGTAGGGGCCCTTTAACTCCATTTCATTTGAACCTTCCTGAGGCTGGGAATTGGAGCTATTGGATACAACGGGGTAGTCAGAGAGACAAAATGGACTGAGGTAGGGGCCCTTTAACTCCATTTCATTTGAACCTTCCTGAGGCTGGTAATTGGAGCTATTGGATACAAGGGGGGAGTCAGAGAGGCAAAAAGGACTGAGGTAGGGGACCTTTAACTCCATTTCATTTGAACCTTCCTGAGGCTGGTGATTGGAGCTGTTCAATACAAGGAGAGAGTCAGAGAGGCGAAAAGGACTGAGGTAGGGACCCTTTAACTCCATTTCATTTGAACTTTCCTGAGGCTGGGGATTGGAGCTGCTGGATACAAGGGGAGACTCAGAGAGGCAAAAATGACTGACGTAGGGGCCCTTTAACTCCATTTCATTTGAACCTTCCTGAGGCTGGGGATTGGAGCTATTGGATACAAGGGGGTAGTCAGAGAGACAAAATGGACTGAGGTAGGGGCCCTTTAACTCCATTTCATTTGAACCTTCGTGAGGCTGGGAATTGGAGCTATTGGATACAAGGGGGGAGTCAGAGAGACAAAATGGACTGAGGTAGGGGCCCTTTAACTCCATTTCATTTGAACCTTCCTGAGGCTGGGGATTGGAGCTGCAGGATACAAGGGGGGAGTCAGAGAGGCAAAAATGACTGACGTAGGGGCCCTTTAACTCCATTTCATTTGAACCTTCCTGAGGCTGGGGATTGGACCTACTGGATACAAGGGTGGGGTGGGGTAAGAGAGACAAAAATCACTGAGGTAGGGTCCCTTTAACTCCATTTCATTTGAACCTTCCTGAGGCTGGGGATTGGATCTGCTGGATACAAGGGGGAGACAGAGAGAAATAGAAGGACTGATGTAGGGGCCCTTTAACTCGATTTCATTTGAACCTTCCTGAGGCTGGGAATTGGAGCTGTTGGATACAAGGAGGGAGTGAGAGAGACAAAAAGGACAGAGGTTTCGGCCCTTTAACTCCGTTTCATTTGAACCTTCCTGAAGCTGGGAATTGGAGCTATTGGATACAAGGTGGGAGTCAGAGAGGCAAAAAGGGCTGAGGTAGGGGCCCTTTCACTCCATTTCATTTTAACCTTCCTGAGGCTGGGGATTGGAGCTGCTGGATACAAGGAGGGGGGGTAAGATAGAGAAAATGACTGAGGTAGGGGCCCTTTAACTCGATTTCATTTGAACCTTCCTGAGGCTGGGGATTGGAGCTGCTGGATACAAGGGGGGAGTCAGAGAGACAAAAGGGACTGAGGTAGGGGCCCTTTAACTCCTTTTCATTTGAACCTTCGTGAGGCTGGGAATTGGAGCTATTGGATACAAGGGGGGAGTCAGAGAGACAAAATGGACTGAGGTAGGGGCCCTTTAACTCCTTTTCATTTGAACCTTCCTGAGGCTGGGAATGGGAGCTATTGGATACAAGGGGGTAGTCAGAGAGACAAAATGGACTGAGGTAGGGGCCCTTTAACTCCATTTCATTTGAACCTTCCTGAGGCTGGGGATTGGACCTACTGGATACAAGGGTGGGGTGGGGTAAGAGAGACAAAAATCACTGAGGTAGGGGCCCTTTAACTCCATTTCATTTGAACCTTCCTGAGGCTGGGGATTGGATCTGCTGGATACAAGGGGGAGACAGAGAGAAATAGAAGGACTGTTGTAGGGGCCCTTTAACTCCATTTCATTTGAACCTTCCTGAGGCTGGGGATTGGACCTACTGGATACAAGGGTGGGGTGGGGTGAGAGAGACAAAAATCACTGAGGTAGGGGCCCTTTAACTCCATTTCATTTGAACCTTCCTGAGGCTGGGGATTGGAGCTGCTGGATACAAGGGGGGAGTCAGAGAGGCAAAAATGACTGACGTAGGGGCCCTTTAACTCCATTTCATTTGAACGTTCGTGAGGCTGGGAATTGGAGCTATTGGATACAAGGGGTGGGGGTAAGAGAGACAAAAAGGACTGATGTGGGGGCCCTTTAAATCCATTTAATTTGAACCTTCCTGAGGCTGGGGATTGTAGCAGCTGGATACAAGGAGGGGGGGTAAGATAGAGAAAATGACTGAGATAGGGGCCCTTTAACTCCATTTCATTTGAACCTTCCTGAGGCTGGTAATTGGAGCTATTGGATACAAGGGGGGAGTCAGAGAGGCAAAAAGGACTGAGGTAGGGGACCTTTAACTCCATTTCATTTGAACCTTCCTGAGGCTGGTGATTGGAGCTGTTCAATACAAGGAGAGAGTCAGAGAGGCGAAAAGGACTGAGGTAGGGACCCTTTAACTCCATTTCATTTGAACTTTCCTGAGGCTGGGGATTGGAGCTGCTGGATACAAGGGGAGAGTCAGAGAGGCAAAAATGACTGACGTAGGGGCCCTTTAACTCCATTTCATTTGAACCTTCCTGAGGCTGGGGATTGGACCTACTGGATACAAGGGTGGGGTGGGGTAAGAGAGACAAAAATCACTGAGGTAGGGGCCCTTTAACTCCATTTCATTTGAACCTTCCTGAGGCTGGGGATTGGAGCTGCTGGATACAAGGGGGGAGTGAGAGAGACAAAAATGACTGACGTAGGGGCCCTTTAACTCCATTTCATTTGAACGTTCGTGAGGCTGGGAATTGGAGCTATTGGATACAAGGGGTGGGGGTAAGAGAGACAAAAAGGACTGATGTGGGGGCCCTTTAAATCCATTTCATTTGAACCTTCCTGAGGCTGGGGATTGGAGCTGCTGGATACAAGGGGGGAGTCAGAGAGACAAAAGGGACTGAGGTAGGGTCCCTTTAACTCCATTTCATTTGAACCTTCGTGAGGCTGGGAATTGGAGCTATTGGATACAAGGGGGGAGTCAGAGAGACAAAATGGACTGAGGTAGGGGCCCTTTAACTCCATTTCATTTGAACCTTCCTGAGGCTGGGGATTGGAGCTGCTGGATACAAGGGGGGAGTCAGAGAGGCAAAAATGACTGACGTAGGGGCCCTTTAACTCCATTTCATTTGAACCTTCCTGAGGCTGGGGATTGGAGCTGCTGGATACAAGGGGGGAGTCAGAGAGGCAAAAATGACTGACGTAGGGGCCCTTTAACTCCATTTCATTTGAACCTTCCTGAGGCTGGGGATTGGACCTACTGGATACAAGGGTGGGGTGGGGGTAAGAGAGACAAAAAGGACTGATGTGGGGGCCCTTTAAATCCATTTAATTTGAACCTTCCTGAGGCTGGGGATTGGAGCTGCTGGATACAAGGGGGGAGTCAGAGAGGCAAAAATGACTGACGTAGGGGCCCTTTAACTCCATTTCATTTGAACGTTCGTGAGGCTGGGAATTGGAGCTATTGGATACAAGGGGTGGGGGTAAGAGAGACAAAAAGGACTGATGTGGGGGCCCTTTAAATCCATTTCATTTGAACCTTCCTGAGGCTGGGGATTGGAGCTGCTGGATACAAGGGGGGAGTCAGAGAGACAAAAGGGACTGAGGTAGGGTCCCTTTAACTCCATTTCATTTGAACCTTCGTGAGGCTGGGAATTGGAGCTATTGGATACAAGGGGGGAGTCAGAGAGACAAAATGGACTGAGGTAGGGGCCCTTTAACTCCATTTCATTTGAACCTTCCTGAGGCTGGGGATTGGAGCTGCAGGATACAAGGGGGGAGTCAGAGAGGCAAAAATGACTGACGTAGGGGCCCTTTAACTCCATTTCATTTGAACCTTCCTGAGGCTGGGGATTGGACCTACTGGATACAAGGGTGGGGTGGGGTAAGAGAGACAAAAATCACTGAGGTAGGGTCCCTTTAACTCCATTTCATTTGAACCTTCCTGAGGCTGGGGATTGGATCTGCTGGATACAAGGGGGAGACAGAGAGAAATAGAAGGACTGATGTAGGGGCCCTTTAACTCGATTTCATTTGAACCTTCCTGAGGCTGGGAATTGGAGCTGTTGGATACAAGGAGGGAGTCAGAGAGACAAAAAGGACTGAGGTTTCGGCCCTTTAACTCCGTTTCATTTGAACCTTCCTGAAGCTGGGAATTGGAGCTATTGGATACAAGGTGGGAGTCAGAGAGGCAAAAAGGGCTGAGGTAGGGGCCCTTTAACTCCATTTCATTTTAACCTTCCTGAGGCTGGGGATTGGAACTGCTGGATACAAGGAGGGGGGGTAAAATACAGAAAATGACTGAGGTAGGGGCCCTTTAACTCCATTTCATTTGAACCTTCCTGAGGCTGGGGATTGGAGCTGCTGGATACAAGGGGGGAGTCAGAGAGACAAAAGGGACTGAGGTAGGGGCCCTTTAACTCCTTTTCATTTGAACCTTCGTGAGGCTGGGAATTGGAGCTATTGGATACAAGGGGGGAGTCAGAGAGACAAAATGGACTGAGGTAGGGGCCCTTTAACTCCTTTTCATTTGAACCTTCCTGAGGCTGGGAATGGGAGCTATTGGATACAAGGGGGTAGTCAGAGAGACAAAATGGACTGAGGTAGGGGCCCTTTAACTCCATTTCATTTGAACCTTCCTGAGGCTGGGGATTGGACCTACTGGATACAAGGGTGGGGTGGGGTAAGAGAGACAAAAATCACTGAGGTAGGGGCCCTTTAACTCCATTTCATTTGAACCTTCCTGAGGCTGGGGATTGGATCTGCTGGATACAAGGGGGAGACAGAGAGAAATAGAAGGACTGTTGTAGGGGCCCTTTAACTCCATTTCATTTGAACCTTCCTGAGGCTGGGGATTGGACCTACTGGATACAAGGGTGGGGTGGGGTAAGAGAGACAAAAATCACTGAGGTAGGGTCCCTTTAACTCCATTTCATTTGAACGTTCGTGAGGCTGGGAATTGGAGCTATTGGATACAAGGGGTGGGGGTAAGAGAGACAAAAAGGACTGATGTGGGGGCCCTTTAAATCCATTTAATTTGAACCTTCCTGAGGCTGGGGATTGTAGCAGCTGGATACAAGGAGGGGGGGTAAGATAGAGAAAATGACTGAGATAGGGGCCCTTTAACTCCATTTCATTTGAACCTTCCTGAGGCTGGTAATTGGAGCTATTGGATATAAGGGGGGAGTCAGAGAGGCAAAAAGGACTGAGGTAAGGGACCTTTAACTCCATTTCATTTGAACCTTCCTGAGGCTGGTGATTGGAGCTGTTCAATACAAGAAGAGAGTCAGAGAGGCGAAAAGGACTGAGGTAGGGACCCTTTAACTCCATTTCATTTGAACTTTCCTGAGGCTGGGGATTGGAGCTGCTGGATACAAGGGGAGAGTCAGAGAGGCAAAAATGACTGAGGTAGGGGCCCTTTAACTCCATTTCATTTGAACCTTCCTGAGGCTGGGGATTGGACCTACTGGATACAAGGGTGGGGTGGGGTAAGAGAGACAAAAATCACTGAGGTAGGGGCCCTTTAACTCCATTTCATTTGAACCTTCCTGAGGCTGGGGATTGGAGCTGCTGGATACAAGGGGGGAGTCAGAGAGGCAAAAATGACTGACGTAGGGGCCCTTTAACTCCATTTCATTTGAACGTTCGTGAGGCTGGGAATTGGAGCTATTGGATACAAGGGGTGGGGGTAAGAGAGACAAAAAGGACTGATGTGGGGGCCCTTTAAATCCATTTCATTTGAACCTTCCTGAGGCTGGGGATTGGAGCTGCTGGATACAAGGGGGGAGTCAGAGAGACAAAAGGGACTGAGGTAGGGTCCCTTTAACTCCATTTCATTTGAACCTTCGTGAGGCTGGGAATTGGAGCTATTGGATACAAGGGGGGAGTCAGAGAGACAAAATGGACTGAGGTAGGGGCCCTTTAACTCCATTTCATTTGAACCTTCCTGAGGCTGGGGATTGGAGCTGCTGGATACAAGGGGGGAGTCAGAGAGGCAAAAATGACTGACGTAGGGGCCCTTTAACTCCATTTCATTTGAACCTTCCTGAGGCTGGGGATTGGAGCTGCTGGATACAAGGGGGGAGTCAGAGAGGCAAAAATGACTGACGTAGGGGCCCTTTAACTCCATTTCATTTGAACCTTCCTGAGGCTGGGGATTGGACCTACTGGATACAAGGGTGGGGTGGGGGTAAGAGAGACAAAAAGGACTGATGTGGGGGCCCTTTAAATCCATTTAATTTGAACCTTCCTGAGGCTGGGGATTGTAGCAGCTGGATACAAGGAGGGGGGGTAAGATAGAGAAAATGACTGAGATAGGGGCCCTTTAACTCCATTTCATTTGAACCTTCCTGAGGCTGGTAATTGGAGCTATTGGATACAAGGGGGGAGTCAGAGAGGCAAAAATGACTGACGTAGGGGCCCTTTAACTCCATTTCATTTGAACGTTCGTGAGGCTGGGAATTGGAGCTATTGGATACAAGGGGTGGGGGTAAGAGAGACAAAAAGGACTGATGTGGGGGCCCTTTAAATCCATTTCATTTGAACCTTCCTGAGGCTGGGGATTGGACCTACTGGATACAAGGGTGGGGTGGGGGTAAGAGAGACAAAAAGGACTGATGTGGGGGCCCTTTAAATCCATTTAATTTGAACCTTCCTGAGGCTGGGGATTGTAGCAGCTGGATACAAGGAGGGGGGGTAAGATAGAGAAAATGACTGAGATAGGGGCCCTTTAACTCCATTTCATTTGAACCTTCCTGAGGCTGGTAATTGGAGCTATTGGATACAATGGGGGAGTCAGAGAGGCAAAAATGACTGACGTAGGGGCCCTTTAACTCCATTTCATTTGAACGTTCGTGAGGCTGGGAATTGGAGCTATTGGATACAAGGGGTGGGGGTAAGAGAGACAAAAAGGACTGATGTGGGGGCCCTTTAAATCCATTTCATTTGAACCTTCCTGAGGCTGGGGATTGGAGGTGCTGGATACAAGGGGGGAGTCAGAGAGACAAAAGGGACTGAGGTAGGGTCCCTTTAACTCCATTTCATTTGAACCTTCGTGAGGCTGGGAATTGGAGCTATTGGATACAAGGGGGGAGTCAGAGAGACAAAATGGACGGAGGTAGGGGCCCTTTAACTCCATTTCATTTGAACCTTCCTGAGGCTGGGGATTGGAGCTGCTGGATACAAGGGGGGAGTCAGAGAGGCAAAAATGACTGACGTAGGGGCCCTTTAACTCCATTTCATTTGAACCTTCCTGAGGCTGGGGATTGGAGCTGCTGGATACAAGGGGGGAGTCAGAGAGGCAAAAATGACTGACGTAGGGGCCCTTTAACTCCATTTCATTTGAACCTTCCTGAGGCTGGGGATTGGACCTACTGGATACAAGGGTGGGGTGGGGGTAAGAGAGACAAAAAGGACTGATGTGGGGGCCCTTTAAATCCATTTAATTTGAACCTTCCTGAGGCTGGGGATTGTAGCAGCTGGATACAAGGAGGGGGGGTAAGATAGAGAAAATGACTGAGATAGGGGCCCTTTAACTCCATTTCATTTGAACCTTCCTGAGGCTGGTAATTGGAGCTATTGGATACAAGGGGGGAGTCAGAGAGGCAAAAATGACTGACGTAGGGGCCCTTTAACTCCATTTCATTTGAACGTTCGTGAGGCTGGGAATTGGAGCTATTGGATACAAGGGGTGGGGGTAAGAGAGACAAAAAGGACTGATGTGGGGGCCCTTTAACTCCATTTCATTTGAACCTTCCTGAGGCTGGGAATTGGAGCTATTGGATACAAGGAGGGAGTCAGAGAGACAAAAAGGACTGAGGTTTCGGCCCTTTAACTCCGTTTCATTTGAACCTTCCTGAGGCTGGGGATTGGAGCTGCAGGATACAAGGGGGGAGTCAGAGAGGCAAAAATGACTGACGTAGGGGCCCTTTAACTCCATTTCATTTGAACCTTCCTGAGGCTGGGGATTGGACCTACTGGATACAAGGGTGGGGTGGGGTAAGAGAGACAAAAATCACTGAGGTAGGGTCCCTTTAACTCCATTTCATTTGAACCTTCCTGAGGCTGGGGATTGGATCTGCTGGATACAAGGGGGAGACAGAGAGAAATAGAAGGACTGATGTAGGGGCCCTTTAACTCGATTTCATTTGAACCTTCCTGAGGCTGGGAATTGGAGCTGTTGGATACAAGGAGGGAGTCAGAGAGACAAAAAGGACTGAGGTTTCGGCCCTTTAACTCCGTTTCATTTGAACCTTCCTGAAGCTGGGAATTGGAGCTATTGGATACAAGGTGGGAGTCAGAGAGGCAAAAAGGGCTGAGGTAGGGGCCCTTTAACTCCATTTCATTTTAACCTTCCTGAGGCTGGGGATTGGAACTGCTGGATACAAGGAGGGGGGGTAAGATAGAGAAAATGACTGAGGTAGGGGCCCTTTAACTCCATTTCATTTGAACCTTCCTGAGGCTGGGGATTGGAGCTGCTGGATACAAGGGGGGAGTCAGAGAGACAAAAGGGACTGAGGTAGGGGCCCTTTAACTCCTTTTCATTTGAACCTTCGTGAGGCTGGGAATTGGAGCTATTGGATACAAGGGGGGAGTCAGAGAGACAAAATGGACTGAGGTAGGGGCCCTTTAACTCCTTTTCATTTGAACCTTCCTGAGGCTGGGAATGGGAGCTATTGGATACAAGGGGGTAGTCAGAGAGACAAAATGGACTGAGGTAGGGGCCCTTTAACTCCATTTCATTTGAACCTTCCTGAGGCTGGGGATTGGACCTACTGGATACAAGGGTGGGGTGGGGTAAGAGAGACAAAAATCACTGAGGTAGGGGCCCTTTAACTCCATTTCATTTGAACCTTCCTGAGGCTGGGGATTGGACCTACTGGATACAAGGGTGGGGTGGGGTAAGAGAGACAAAAATCACTGAGGTAGGGGCCCTTTAACTCCATTTCATTTGAACCTTCCTGAGGCTGGGGATTGGAGCTGCTGGATACAAGGGGGGAGTCAGAGAGGCAAAAATGACTGACGTAGGGGCCCTTTAACTCCATTTCATTTGAACGTTCGTGAGGCTGGGAATTGGAGCTATTGGATACAAGGGGTGGGGGTAAGAGAGACAAAAAGGACTGATGTGGGGGCCCTTTAAATCCATTTAATTTGAACCTTCCTGAGGCTGGGGATTGTAGCAGCTGGATACAAGGAGGGGGGGTAAGATAGAGAAAATGACTGAGATAGGGGCCCTTTAACTCCATTTCATTTGAACCTTCCTGAGGCTGGTAATTGGAGCTATTGGATACAAGGGGGGAGTCAGAGAGGCAAAAAGGTCTGAGGTAGGGGACCTTTAACTCCATTTCATTTGAACCTTCCTGAGGCTGGTGATTGGAGCTGTTCAATACAAGGAGAGAGTCAGAGAGGCGAAAAGGACTGAGGTAGGGACCCTTTAACTCCATTTCATTTGAACTTTCCTGAGGCTGGGGATTGGAGCTGCTGGATACAAGGGGAGAGTCAGAGAGGCAAAAATGACTGACGTAGGGGCCCTTTAACTCCATTTCATTTGAACCTTCCTGAGGCTGGGGATTGGACCTACTGGATACAAGGGTGGGGTGGGGTAAGAGAGACAAAAATCACTGAGGTAGGGGCCCTTTAACTCCATTTCATTTGAACCTTCCTGAGGCTGGGGATTGGAGCTGCTGGATACAAGGGGGGAGTGAGAGAGGCAAAAATGACTGACGTAGGGGCCCTTTAACTCCATTTCATTTGAACGTTCGTGAGGCTGGGGATTGGAGCTGCTGGATACAAGGGGGGAGTCAGAGAGGCAAAAATGACTGACGTAGGGGCCCTTTAACTCCATTTCATTTGAACCTTCCTGAGGCTGGGGATTGGACCGACTGGATACAAGGGTGGGGTGGGGGTAAGAGAGACAAAAAGGACTGATGTGGGGGCCCTTTAAATCCATTTAATTTGAACCTTCCTGAGGCTGGGGATTGGAGCTGCTGGATACAAGGGGGGAGTCAGAGAGGCAAAAATGACTGACGTAGGGGCCCTTTAACTCCATTTCATTTGAACGTTCGTGAGGCTGGGAATTGGAGCTATTGGATACAAGGGGTGGGGGTAAGAGAGACAAAAAGGACTGATGTGGGGGCCCTTTAAATCCATTTCATTTGAACCTTCCTGAGGCTGGGGATTGGAGCTGCTGGATACAAGGGGGGAGTCAGAGAGACAAAAGGGACTGAGGTAGGGTCCCTTTAACTCCATTTCATTTGAACCTTCGTGAGGCTGGGAATTGGAGCTATTGGATACAAGGGGGGAGTCAGAGAGACAAAATGGACTGAGGTAGGGGCCCTTTAACTCCATTTCATTTGAACCTTCCTGAGGCTGGGGATTGGAGCTGCAGGATACAAGGGGGGAGTCAGAGAGGCAAAAATGACTGACGTAGGGGCCCTTTAACTCCATTTCATTTGAACCTTCCTGAGGCTGGGGATTGGAGCTGCTGGATACAAGGGGGGAGTCAGAGAGGCAAAAATGACTGACGTAGGGGCCCTTTAACTCCATTTCATTTGAACCTTCCTGAGGCTGGGGATTGGACCTACTGGATACAAGGGTGGGGTGGGGGTAAGAGAGACAAAAAGGACTGATGTGGGGGCCCTTTAAATCCATTTAATTTGAACCTTCCTGAGGCTGGGGATTGTAGCAGCTGGATACAAGGAGGGGGGGTAAGATAGAGAAAATGACTGAGATAGGGGCCCTTTAACTCCATTTCATTTGAACCTTCCTGAGGCTGGTAATTGGAGCTATTGGATACAAGGGGGGAGTCAGAGAGGCAAAAATGACTGACGTAGGGGCCCTTTAACTCCATTTCATTTGAACGTTCGTGAGGCTGGGAATTGGAGCTATTGGATACAAGGGGTGGGGGTAAGAGAGACAAAAAGGACTGATGTGGGGGCCCTTTAACTCCATTTCATTTGAACCTTCCTGAGGCTGGGAATTGGAGCTATTGGATACAAGGAGGGAGTCAGAGAGACAAAAAGGACTGAGGTTTCGGCCCTTTAACTCCGTTTCATTTGAACGTTCGTGAGGCTGGGGATTGGAGCTGCTGGATACAAGGGGGGAGTCAGAGAGGCAAAAATGACTGACGTAGGGGCCCTTTAACTCCATTTCATTTGAACCTTCCTGAGGCTGGGGATTGGACCTACTGGATACAAGGGTGGGGTGGGGGTAAGAGAGACAAAAAGGACTGATGTGGGGGCCCTTTAAATCCATTTAATTTGAACCTTCCTGAGGCTGGGGATTGGAGCTGCTGGATACAAGGGGGGAGTCAGAGAGGCAAAAATGACTGACGTAGGGGCCCTTTAACTCCATTTCATTTGAACGTTCGTGAGGCTGGGAATTGGAGCTATTGGATACAAGGGGTGGGGGTAAGAGAGACAAAAAGGACTGATGTGGGGGCCCTTTAAATCCATTTCATTTGAACCTTCCTGAGGCTGGGGATTGGAGCTGCTGGATACAAGGGGGGAGTCAGAGAGACAAAAGGGACTGAGGTAGGGTCCCTTTAACTCCATTTCATTTGAACCTTCGTGAGGCTGGGAATTGGAGCTATTGGATACAAGGGGGGAGTCAGAGAGACAAAATGGACTGAGGTAGGGGCCCTTTAACTCCATTTCATTTGAACCTTCCTGAGGCTGGGGATTGGAGCTGCAGGATACAAGGGGGGAGTCAGAGAGGCAAAAATGACTGACGTAGGGGCCCTTTAACTCCATTTCATTTGAACCTTCCTGAGGCTGGGGATTGGAGCTGCTGGATACAAGGGGGGAGTCAGAGAGGCAAAAATGACTGACGTAGGGGCCCTTTAACTCCATTTCATTTGAACCTTCCTGAGGCTGGGGATTGGACCTACTGGATACAAGGGTGGGGTGGGGGTAAGAGAGACAAAAAGGACTGATGTGGGGGCCCTTTAAATCCATTTAATTTGAACCTTCCTGAGGCTGGGGATTGTAGCAGCTGGATACAAGGAGGGGGGGTAAGATAGAGAAAATGACTGAGATAGGGGCCCTTTAACTCCATTTCATTTGAACCTTCCTGAGGCTGGTAATTGGAGCTATTGGATACAAGGGGGGAGTCAGAGAGGCAAAAATGACTGACGTAGGGGCCCTTTAACTCCATTTCATTTGAACGTTCGTGAGGCTGGGAATTGGAGCTATTGGATACAAGGGGTGGGGGTAAGAGAGACAAAAAGGACTGATGTGGGGGCCCTTTAACTCCATTTCATTTGAACCTTCCTGAGGCTGGGAATTGGAGCTATTGGATACAAGGAGGGAGTCAGAGAGACAAAAAGGACTGAGGTTTCGGCCCTTTAACTCCGTTTCATTTGAACCTTCCTGAGGCTGGGGATTGGAGCTGCAGGATACAAGGGGGGAGTCAGAGAGGCAAAAATGACTGACGTAGGGGCCCTTTAACTCCATTTCATTTGAACCTTCCTGAGGCTGGGGATTGGACCTACTGGATACAAGGGTGGGGTGGGGTAAGAGAGACAAAAATCACTGAGGTAGGGTCCCTTTAACTCCATTTCATTTGAACCTTCCTGAGGCTGGGGATTGGATCTGCTGGATACAAGGGGGAGACAGAGAGAAATAGAAGGACTGATGTAGGGGCCCTTTAACTCGATTTCATTTGAACCTTCCTGAGGCTGGGAATTGGAGCTGTTGGATACAAGGAGGGAGTCAGAGAGACAAAAAGGACTGAGGTTTCGGCCCTTTAACTCCGTTTCATTTGAACCTTCCTGAAGCTGGGAATTGGAGCTATTGGATACAAGGTGGGAGTCAGAGAGGCAAAAAGGGCTGAGGTAGGGGCCCTTTAACTCCATTTCATTTTAACCTTCCTGAGGCTGGGGATTGGAACTGCTGGATACAAGGAGGGGGGGTAAGATAGAGAAAATGACTGAGGTAGGGGCCCTTTAACTCCATTTCATTTGAACCTTCCTGAGGCTGGGGATTGGAGCTGCTGGATACAAGGGGGGAGTCAGAGAGACAAAAGGGACTGAGGTAGGGGCCCTTTAACTCCTTTTCATTTGAACCTTCGTGAGGCTGGGAATTGGAGCTATTGGATACAAGGGGGGAGTCAGAGAGACAAAATGGACTGAGGTAGGGGCCCTTTAACTCCTTTTCATTTGAACCTTCCTGAGGCTGGGAATGGGAGCTATTGGATACAAGGGGGTAGTCAGAGAGACAAAATGGACTGAGGTAGGGGCCCTTTAACTCCATTTCATTTGAACCTTCCTGAGGCTGGGGATTGGACCTACTGGATACAAGGGTGGGGTGGGGTAAGAGAGACAAAAATCACTGAGGTAGGGGCCCTTTAACTCCATTTCATTTGAACCTTCCTGAGGCTGGGGATTGGATCTGCTGGATACAAGGGGGAGACAGAGAGAAATAGAAGGACTGTTGTAGGGGCCCTTTAACTCCATTTCATTTGAACCTTCCTGAGGCTGGGGATTGGACCTACTGGATACAAGGGTGGGGTGGGGTAAGAGAGACAAAAATCACTGAGGTAGGGGCCCTTTAACTCCATTTCATTTGAACCTTCCTGAGGCTGGGGATTGGAGCTGCTGGATACAAGGGGGGAGTCAGAGAGGCAAAAATGACTGACGTAGGGGCCCTTTAACTCCATTTCATTTGAACGTTCGTGAGGCTGGGAATTGGAGCTATTGGATACAAGGGGTGGGGGTAAGAGAGACAAAAATGACTGATGTGGGGGCCCTTTAAATCCATTTAATTTGAACCTTCCTGAAGCTGGGGATTGTAGCAGCTGGATACAAGGAGGGGGGGTAAGATAGAGAAAATGACTGAGATAGGGGCCCTTTAACTCCATTTCATTTGAACCTTCCTGAGGCTGGTAATTGGAGCTATTGGATACAAGGGGGGAGTCAGAGAGGCAAAAAGGACTGAGGTAGGGGACCTTTAACTCCATTTCATTTGAACCTTCCTGAGGCTGGTGATTGGAGCTGTTCAATACAAGGAGAGAGTCAGAGAGGCGAAAAGGACTGAGGTAGGGACC
This sequence comes from Natrix helvetica, assembly GCF_964273705.1. Taxonomy (NCBI): domain Eukaryota; kingdom Metazoa; phylum Chordata; class Lepidosauria; order Squamata; family Natricidae; genus Natrix; species Natrix helvetica. The sequence goes on from NW_028113605.1 coordinate 121,555, forward strand.
CTTTAACTCCATTTCATTTGAACTTTCCTGAGGCTGGGGATTGGAGCTGCTGGATACAAGGGGAGAGTCAGAGAGGCAAAAATGACTGACGTAGGGGCCCTTTAACTCCATTTCATTTGAACCTTCCTGAGGCTGGGGATTGGACCTACTGGATACAAGGGTGGGGTGGGGTAAGAGAGACAAAAATCACTGAGGTAGGGGCCCTTTAACTCCATTTCATTTGAACCTTCCTGAGGCTGGGGATTGGAGCTGCTGGATACAAGGGGGGAGTGAGAGAGGCAAAAATGACTGACGTAGGGGCCCTTTAACTCCATTTCATTTGAACGTTCGTGAGGCTGGGAATTGGAGCTATTGGATACAAGGGGTGGGGGTAAGAGAGACAAAAAGGACTGATGTGGGGGCCCTTTAAATCCATTTCATTTGAACCTTCCTGAGGCTGGGGATTGGAGCTGCTGGATACAAGGGGGGAGTCAGAGAGACAAAAGGGACTGAGGTAGGGTCCCTTTAACTCCATTTCATTTGAACCTTCGTGAGGCTGGGAATTGGAGCTATTGGATACAAGGGGGGAGTCAGAGAGACAAAATGGACTGAGGTAGGGGCCCTTTAACTCCATTTCATTTGAACCTTCCTGAGGCTGGGGATTGGAGCTGCTGGATACAAGGGGGGAGTCAGAGAGGCAAAAATGACTGACGTAGGGGCCCTTTAACTCCATTTCATTTGAACCTTCCTGAGGCTGGGGATTGGAGCTGCTGGATACAAGGGGGGAGTCAGAGAGGCAAAAATGACTGACGTAGGGGCCCTTTAACTCCATTTCATTTGAACCTTCCTGAGGCTGGGGATTGGACCTACTGGATACAAGGGTGGGGTGGGGGTAAGAGAGACAAAAAGGACTGATGTGGGGGCCCTTTAAATCCATTTAATTTGAACCTTCCTGAGGCTGGGGATTGGAGCTGCTGGATACAAGGGGGGAGTCAGAGAGGCAAAAATGACTGACGTAGGGGCCCTTTAACTCCATTTCATTTGAACGTTCGTGAGGCTGGGAATTGGAGCTATTGGATACAAGGGGTGGGGGTAAGAGAGACAAAAAGGACTGATGTGGGGGCCCTTTAAATCCATTTCATTTGAACCTTCCTGAGGCTGGGGATTGGAGCTGCTGGATACAAGGGGGGAGTCAGAGAGACAAAAGGGACTGAGGTAGGGTCCCTTTAACTCCATTTCATTTGAACCTTCGTGAGGCTGGGAATTGGAGCTATTGGATACAAGGGGGGAGTCAGAGAGACAAAATGGACTGAGGTAGGGGCCCTTTAACTCCATTTCATTTGAACCTTCCTGAGGCTGGGGATTGGAGCTGCAGGATACAAGGGGGGAGTCAGAGAGGCAAAAATGACTGACGTAGGGGCCCTTTAACTCCATTTCATTTGAACCTTCCTGAGGCTGGGGATTGGACCTACTGGATACAAGGGTGGGGTGGGGTAAGAGAGACAAAAATCACTGAGGTAGGGTCCCTTTAACTCCATTTCATTTGAACCTTCCTGAGGCTGGGGATTGGATCTGCTGGATACAAGGGGGAGACAGAGAGAAATAGAAGGACTGATGTAGGGGCCCTTTAACTCGATTTCATTTGAACCTTCCTGAGGCTGGGAATTGGAGCTGTTGGATACAAGGAGGGAGTCAGAGAGACAAAAAGGACTGAGGTTTCGGCCCTTTAACTCCGTTTCATTTGAACCTTCCTGAAGCTGGGAATTGGAGCTATTGGATACAAGGTGGGAGTCAGAGAGGCAAAAAGGGCTGAGGTAGGGGCCCTTTAACTCCATTTCATTTGAACCTTCCTGAGGCTGGGGATTGGAACTGCTGGATACAAGGAGGGGGGGTAAGATAGAGAAAATGACTGAGGTAGGGGCCCTTTAACTCCATTTCATTTGAACCTTCCTGAGGCTGGGGATTGGAGCTGCTGGATACAAGGGGGGAGTCAGAGAGACAAAAGGGACTGAGGTAGGGGCCCTTTAACTCCTTTTCATTTGAACCTTCGTGAGGCTGGGAATTGGAGCTATTGGATACAAGGGGGGAGTCAGAGAGACAAAATGGACTGAGGTAGGGGCCCTTTAACTCCTTTTCATTTGAACCTTCCTGAGGCTGGGAATGGGAGCTATTGGATACAAGGGGGTAGTCAGAGAGACAAAATGGACTGAGGTAGGGGCCCTTTAACTCCATTTCATTTGAACCTTCCTGAGGCTGGGGATTGGACCTACTGGATACAAGGGTGGGGTGGGGTAAGAGAGACAAAAATCACTGAGGTAGGGGCCCTTTAACTCCATTTCATTTGAACCTTCCTGAGGCTGGGGATTGGATCTGCTGGATACAAGGGGGAGACAGAGAGAAATAGAAGGACTGTTGTAGGGGCCCTTTAACTCCATTTCATTTGAACCTTCCTGAGGCTGGGGATTGGACCTACTGGATACAAGGGTGGGGTGGGGTAAGAGAGACAAAAATCACTGAGGTAGGGGCCCTTTAACTCCATTTCATTTGAACCTTCCTGAGGCTGGGGATTGGAGCTGCTGGATACAAGGGGGGAGTCAGAGAGGCAAAAATGACTGACGTAGGGGCCCTTTAACTCCATTTCATTTGAACGTTCGTGAGGCTGGGAATTGGAGCTATTGGATACAAGGGGTGGGGGTAAGAGAGACAAAAAGGACTGATGTGGGGGCCCTTTAAATCCATTTAATTTGAACCTTCCTGAGGCTGGGGATTGTAGCAGCTGGATACAAGGAGGGGGGGTAAGATAGAGAAAATGACTGAGATAGGGGCCCTTTAACTCCATTTCATTTGAACCTTCCTGAGGCTGGTAATTGGAGCTATTGGATATAAGGGGGGAGTCAGAGAGGCAAAAAGGACTGAGGTAAGGGACCTTTAACTCCATTTCATTTGAACCTTCCTGAGGCTGGTGATTGGAGCTGTTCAATACAAGGAGAGAGTCAGAGAGGCGAAAAGGACTGAGGTAGGGACCCTTTAACTCCATTTCATTTGAACTTTCCTGAGGCTGGGGATTGGAGCTGCTGGATACAAGGGGAGAGTCAGAGAGGCAAAAATGACTGACGTAGGGGCCCTTTAACTCCATTTCATTTGAACCTTCCTGAGGCTGGGGATTGGACCTACTGGATACAAGGGTGGGGTGGGGTAAGAGAGACAAAAATCACTGAGGTAGGGGCCCTTTAACTCCATTTCATTTGAACCTTCCTGAGGCTGGGGATTGGAGCTGCTGGATACAAGGGGGGAGTCAGAGAGGCAAAAATGACTGACGTAGGGGCCCTTTAACTCCATTTCATTTGAACGTTCGTGAGGCTGGGAATTGGAGCTATTGGATACAAGGGGTGGGGGTAAGAGAGACAAAAAGGACTGATGTGGGGGCCCTTTAAATCCATTTCATTTGAACCTTCCTGAGGCTGGGGATTGGAGCTGCTGGATACAAGGGGGGAGTCAGAGAGACAAAAGGGACTGAGGTAGGGTCCCTTTAACTCCATTTCATTTGAACCTTCGTGAGGCTGGGAATTGGAGCTATTGGATACAAGGGGGGAGTCAGAGAGACAAAATGGACTGAGGTAGGGGCCCTTTAACTCCATTTCATTTGAACCTTCCTGAGGCTGGGGATTGGAGCTGCTGGATACAAGGGGGGAGTCAGAGAGGCAAAAATGACTGACGTAGGGGCCCTTTAACTCCATTTCATTTGAACCTTCCTGAGGCTGGGGATTGGAGCTGCTGGATACAAGGGGGGAGTCAGAGAGGCAAAAATGACTGACGTAGGGGCCCTTTAACTCCATTTCATTTGAACCTTCCTGAGGCTGGGGATTGGACCTACTGGATACAAGGGTGGGGTGGGGGTAAGAGAGACAAAAAGGACTGATGTGGGGGCCCTTTAAATCCATTTAATTTGAACCTTCCTGAGGCTGGGGATTGGAGCTGCTGGATACAAGGGGGGAGTCAGAGAGGCAAAAATGACTGACGTAGGGGCCCTTTAACTCCATTTCATTTGAACGTTCGTGAGGCTGGGAATTGGAGCTATTGGATACAAGGGGTGGGGGTAAGAGAGACAAAAAGGACTGATGTGGGGGCCCTTTAAATCCATTTCATTTGAACCTTCCTGAGGCTGGGGATTGGAGCTGCTGGATACAAGGGGGGAGTCAGAGAGACAAAAGGGACTGAGGTAGGGTCCCTTTAACTCCATTTCATTTGAACCTTCGTGAGGCTGGGAATTGGAGCTATTGGATACAAGGGGGGAGTCAGAGAGACAAAAAGGACTGATGTGGGGGCCCTTTAAATCCATTTAATTTGAACCTTCCTGAGGCTGGGGATTGTAGCAGCTGGATACAAGGAGGGGGGGTAAGATAGAGAAAATGACTGAGATAGGGGCCCTTTAACTCCATTTCATTTGAACCTTCCTGAGGCTGGTAATTGGAGCTATTGGATACAAGGGGAGAGTCAGAGAGGCAAAAATGACTGACGTAGGGGCCCTTTAACTCCATTTCATTTGAACGTTCGTGAGGCTGGGAATTGGAGCTATTGGATACAAGGGGTGGGGGTAAGAGAGACAAAAAGGACTGATGTGGGGGCCCTTTAAATCCATTTCATTTGAACCTTCCTGAGGCTGGGGATTGGAGGTGCTGGATACAAGGGGGGAGTCAGAGAGACAAAAGGGACTGAGGTAGGGTCCCTTTAACTCCATTTCATTTGAACCTTCGTGAGGCTGGGAATTGGAGCTATTGGATACAAGGGGGGAGTCAGAGAGACAAAATGGACTGAGGTAGGGGCCCTTTAACTCCATTTCATTTGAACCTTCCTGAGGCTGGGGATTGGAGCTGCTGGATACAAGGGGGGAGTCAGAGAGGCAAAAATGACTGACGTAGGGGCCCTTTAACTCCATTTCATTTGAACCTTCCTGAGGCTGGGGATTGGAGCTGCTGGATACAAGGGGGGAGTCAGAGAGGCAAAAATGACTGACGTAGGGGCCCTTTAACTCCATTTCATTTGAACCTTCCTGAGGCTGGGGATTGGACCTACTGGATACAAGGGTGGGGTGGGGGTAAGAGAGACAAAAAGGACTGATGTGGGGGCCCTTTAAATCCATTTAATTTGAACCTTCCTGAGGCTGGGGATTGTAGCAGCTGGATACAAGGAGGGGGGGTAAGATAGAGAAAATGACTGAGATAGGGGCCCTTTAACTCCATTTCATTTGAACCTTCCTGAGGCTGGGGATTGGAGCTGTTCAATACAAGGAGAGAGTCAGAGAGGCGAAAAGGACTGAGGTAGGGACCCTTTAACTCCATTTCATTTGAACGTTCGTGAGGCTGGGAATTGGAGCTATTGGATACAAGGGGTGGGGGTAAGAGAGACAAAAAGGACTGATGTGGGGGCCCTTTAAATCCATTTCATTTGAACCTTCCTGAGGCTGGGGATTGGAGCAGCTGGATACAAGGAGGGGGGGTAAGATAGCGAAAATGACTGAGATAGGGGCCCTTTAACTCCATTTCATTTGAACCTTCCTGAGGCTGGTAATTGGAGCTATTGGATACAAGGGGGGAGTCAGAGAGGCAAAAAGGACTGAGGTAGGGGACCTTTAACTCCATTTCATTTGAATCTTCCTGAGGCTGGTGATTGGAGCTGTTCAATACAAGGAGAGAGTCAGAGAGGCGAAAAGGACTGAGGTAGGGACCCTTTAACTCCATTTCATTTGAACCTTCCTGAGGCTGGGGATTGGATCTGCTGGATACAAGGGGGAGACAGAGAGAAATAGAAGGACTGATGTATGGGCCCTTTAACTCCGTTTCATTTGAAACTTCCTGAAGCTGGGAATTGGAGCTATTGGATACAAGGTGGGAGTCAGAGAGGCAAAAAGGGCTGAGGTAGGGGCCCTTTAACTCCATTTCATTTTAACCTTCCTGAGGCTGGGGATTTGAGCTGCTGGATACAAGGAGGGGGGGTAAGATAGAGAAAATGACTGAGGTAGGGGCCCTTTAACTCCATTTCATTTGAACCTTCCTGAGGCTGGGGATTGGAGCTGCTGTATACAAGGGGGGGGGGGATAAAATGGAGAAAATGACTGAGGTAGGGGCCCTTTAACTCCATTTCATTTGAACCTTCCTGAGGCTGGGGATTGGAGCTGTTCAATACAAGGAGAGAGTCAGAGAGGCGAAAAGGACTGAGGTAGGGACCCTTTAACTCCATTTTATTTGAACTTTCCTGAGGCTGGGGATTGGAGCTGCTGGATACAAGGGGGGAGACAGAGAGCCAAAAAAGGACTGAGGTATGGGTCCTTTAACTCCATTTCATTTGAACCTTCCTGAGGCTGGGAATTGGAGCTATTGGATACAAGGGGGTAGTCAGAGAGACAAAATGGACTGAGGTAGGGGCCCTTTAACTCCATTTCATTTGAACCTTCCTGAGGCTGGGGATTGGATCTGCTGGATACAAGAGGGAGACAGAGAGAAATAGAAGGACTGATATAGGGGCCCTTTAACTCCATTTCATTTGAACCTTCCTGAGGCTGGGGATTGGAGCTGTTCAATACAAGGAGAGAGTCAGAGAAGCGAAAAGGACTGAGGTAGGGACCCTTTAACTCCATTTCATTTGAACTTTCCTGAGGCTGGGGATTGGAGCTGCTGGATACAAGGGGGGAGACAGAGAGCCAAAAAAGGACTGAGGTATGGGTCCTTTAACTCCATTTCATTTGAACCTTCCTGAGGCTGGGAATTGGAGCTATTGGATAAAAGGGGGTAGTCAGAGAGACAAAATGGACTGAGGTAGGGGCCCTTTAACTCCATTTCATTTGAACCTTCCTGAGGCTGGGGATTGGATCTGCTGGATACAAGGGGGAGACAGAGAGAAATAGAAGGACTGATGTAGGGGCCCTTTAACTCCATTTCATTTGAACCTCCCTGAGGCTGGGGATTGGAGCGGCTGGATACAAGGAGGGAGTCAGAGAGGCAAAAATGACTGATGTGGGGGCCCTTTAACTCCATTTCATTTGAACCTTCCTGAGGCTGGGGATTGGATCTGCTGGATACAAGGGTGGGGTGGGGTAAGAGAGACAAAAATCACTGAGGTAGGGGCCCTTTAACTCCATTTCATTTGAACCTTCCTGAGGCTGGGGATTGGATCTGCTGGATACAAGGGGGGAGTCAGAGAGACAAAAGGGACTGAGGTAGGGGCCCTTTAACTCCTTTTCATTTGAACCTTCGTGAGGCTGGGGATTGGAGCTGTTGCATACTAGGAGGGAGTCAGAGAGCCAAAAAAGGACTGAGGTAGGGGTCCTTTAACTCCATTTCATTTGAACCTTCCTGAGGCTGGGAATTGGAGCTATTGGATACAAGGGGGTAGTCAGAGAGACAAAAAGGACTGAGGTTTCGGCCCTTTAACTCCGTTTCATTTGAACCTTCCTGAGGCTGGGAATTGGAGCTATTGGATACAAGGTGGGAGTCAGAGAGGCAAAAAGGGCTGAGGTAGGGGCCCTTTAACTCCATTTCATTTGAACCTTCCTGAGGCTGGGGATTGGAGCTGCTGGAAACAAGGGGGGGGGGAGTCAGAGAGACAAAATGGACTGAGGTACGGGCCCTTTAACTCCATTTCATTTGAACCTTCCTGAGGCTGGGGATTGGAGCTGCTGGATACAAGGGGGGAGTCAGAGAGGCAAAAATGACTGACGTAGGGGCCCTTTAACTCCATTTCATTTGAACCTTCCTGAGGCTGGGGATTGGACCTACTGGATACAAGGGTGGGGTGGGGTAAGAGAGACAAAAATCACTGAGGTAGGGGCCCTTTAACTCCATTTCATTTGAACCTTCCTGAGGCTGGGGATTGGATCTGCTGGATACAAGGGGGAGACAGAGAGAAATAGAAGGACTGATATAGGGGCCCTTTAACTCCATTTCATTTGAACCTTCGTGAGGCTGGGAATTGGAGCTATTGGATACAAGGGGGGGGGGTAAGAGAGACAAAAAGGACTGATGTGGGGGCCCTTTAACTCCATTTCATTTGAACCTTCCTGAGGCTGGGGATTGGAGCTGCTGGATACAAGGAGGGGGGGTAAGATAGAGAAAATGACTGAGATAGGGGCCCTTTAACTCCATTTCATTTGAACCTTCCTGAGGCTGGTAATTGGAGCTATTGGATACAAGGGGGGAGTCAGAGAGGCAAAAAGGACTGAGGTAGGGGACCTTTAACTCCATTTCATTTGAACCTTCCTGAGGCTGGTGATTGGAGCTGTTCAATACAAGGAGAGAGTCAGAGAGGCGAAAAGGACTGCGGTAGGGACCCTTTAACTCCATTTCATTTGAACTTTCCTGAGGCTGGGAATTGGAGCTGCTGGATACAAGGGGGGAGTCAGAGAGGCAAAAATGACTGATGTAGGGGCCCTTTAACTCCATTTCATTTGAACGTTCGTGAGGCTGGGAATTGGAGCTATTGGATACAAGGGGTGGGGGTAAGAGAGACAAAAAGGACTGATGTGGGGGCCCTTTAAATCCATTTCATTTGAACCTTCCTGAGGCTGGGGATTGGAGCAGCTGGATACAAGGAGGGGGGGTAAGATAGCGAAAATGACTGAGATAGGGGCCCTTTAACTCCATTTCATTTGAACCTTCCTGAGGCTGGTAATTGGAGCTATTGGATACAAGGGGGGGAGTCAGAGAGGCAAAAAGGACTGAGGTAGGGGACCTTTAACTCCATTTCATTTGAACCTTCCTGAGGCTGGTGATTGGAGCTGTTCAATACAAGGAGAGAGTCAGAGAGGCGAAAAGGACTGAGGTAGGGACCCTTTAACTCCATTTCATTTGAACTTTCCTGAGGCTGGGGATTGGAGCTGCTGGATACAAGGGGAGAGTCAGAGAGGCAAAAATGACTGACGTAGGGGCCCTTTAACTCCATTTCATTTGAACCGTCCTGAGGCTGGGAATTGGAGCTATTGGATACAAGGGGGTAGTCAGAGAGACAAAATGGACTGAGGTAGGGGCCCTTTTACTCCATTTCATTTGAACCTTCGTGAGGCTAGGGATTGGAGCTGCAGGATACAAGGGGGGAGTCAGAGAGGCAAAAATGACTGATGTAGGGGCCCTTTAACTCCATTTCATTTGAACCTTCCTGAGGCTGGGGATTGGACCTACTCGATACAAGGGTGGGGTGGGGTAAGAGACACAAAAATCACTGAGGTAGGGTCCCTTTAACTCCATTTCATTTGAACCTTCCTGAGGCTGGGGATTGGATCTGCTGGATACAAGGGGGAGACAGAGAGAAATAGAAGGACTGATGTAGGGGCCCTTTAACTCGATTTCATTTGAACCATCCTGAGGCTGGGAATTGGAGCTGTTGGATACAAGGAGGGTGTCAGAGAGACAAAAAGGACTGAGGTTTCGGCCCTTTAACTCCGTTTCATTTGAAACTTCCTGAAGCTGGGAATTAGAGCTATTGGATACAAGGTGGGAGTCAGAGAGGCAAAAAGGGCTGAGGTAGGGGCCCTTTAACTCCATTTCATTTTAACCTTCCTGAGGCTGGGGATTTGAGCTGCTGGATACAAGGAGGGGGGGTAAGATAGAGAAAATGACTGAGGTAGGGGCCCTTTAACTCCATTTCATTTGAACCTTCCTGAGGCTGGGGATTGGAGCTGCTGGATACAAGGGGGGGGGGATAAAATGGAGAAAATGACTGAGGTAGGGGCCCTTTAACTCCATTTCATTTGAACCTTCCTGAGGCTGGGGATTGGAGCTGCTGGATACAAGGGGGGAGTCAGAGAGGCAAAAAGGACTGAGGTAGGGGCCCTTTAACTCCATTTCATTTGAACCTTCCTGAGGCTGGGGATTGGAGCTGTTCAATACAAGGAGAGAGTCAGAGAGGCGAAAAGGACTGAGGTAGGGACCCTTTAACTCCATTTTATTTGAACTTTCCTGAGGCTGGGGATTGGAGCTGCTGGATACAAGGGGGGAGTCAGAGAGCCAAAAAAGGACTGAGGTATGGGTCCTTTAACTCCATTTCATTTGAACCTTCCTGAGGCTGGGAATTGGAGCTATTGGATACAAGGGGGTAGTCAGAGAGACAAAATGGACTGAGGTAGGGGCCCTTTAACTCCATTTCATTTGAACCTTCCTGAGGCTGGGGATTGGATCTGCTGGATACAAGGGGGAGACAGAGAGAAATAGAAGGACTGATGTAGGGGCCCTTTAACTCCATTTCATTTGAACCTCCCTGAGGCTGGGGATTGGAGCGGCTGGATACAAGGAGGGAGTCAGAGAGGCAAAAATGACTGATGTGGGGGCCCTTTAACTCCATTTCATTTGAACCTTCCTGAGGCTGGGGATTGGATCTGCTGGATACAAGGGTGGGGTGGGGTAAGAGAGACAAAAATCACTGAGGTAGGGGCCCTTTAACTCCATTTCATTTGAACCTTCCTGAGGCTGGGGATTGGATCTGCTGGATACAAGGGGGGAGTCAGAGAGACAAAAGGGACTGAGGTAGGGGCCCTTTAACTCCTTTTCATTTGAACCTTCCTGAGGCTGGGGATTGGAGCTGTTGCATACTAGGAGGGAGTCAGAGAGCCAAAAAAGGACTGAGGTAGGGGTCCTTTAACTCCATTTCATTTGAACCTTCCTGAGGCTGGGAATTGGATCTGCTGGATACAAGGGGGAGACAGAGAGAAATAGAAGGACTGATGTAGGGGCCCTTTAACTCCATTTCATTTGAACCTCCCTGAGGCTGGGGATTGGAGCGGCTGGATACAAGGAGGGAGTCAGAGAGGCAAAAATGACTGATGTGGGGGCCCTTTAACTCCATTTCATTTGAACCTTCCTGAGGCTGGGGATTGGATCTGCTGGATACAAGGGTGGGGTGGGGTAAGAGAGACAAAAATCACTGAGGTAGGGGCCCTTTAACTCCATTTCATTTGAACCTTCCTGAGGCTGGGGATTGGATCTGCTGGATACAAGGGGGAGACAGAGAGAAATAGAAGGACTGATGTAGGGGCCCTTTAACTCGATTTCATTTGAACCATCCTGAGGCTGGGAATTGGAGCTGTTGGATACAAGGAGGGTGTCAGAGAGACAAAAAGGACTGAGGTTTCGGCCCTTTAACTCCGTTTCATTTGAAACTTCCTGAAGCTGGGAATTAGAGCTATTGGATACAAGGTGGGAGTCAGAGAGGCAAAAAGGGCTGAGGTAGGGGCCCTTTAACTCCATTTCATTTTAACCTTCCTGAGGCTGGGGATTTGAGCTGCTGGATACAAGGAGGGGGGGTAAGATAGAGAAAATGACTGAGGTAGGGGCCCTTTAACTCCATTTCATTTGAACCTTCCTGAGGCTGGGGATTGGAGCTGCTGGATACAAGGGGGGGGGGATAAAATGGAGAAAATGACTGAGGTAGGGGCCCTTTAACTCCATTTCATTTGAACCTTCCTGAGGCTGGGGATTGGAGCTGCTGGATACAAGGGGGGAGTCAGAGAGGCAAAAAGGACTGAGGTAGGGGCCCTTTAACTCCATTTCATTTGAACCTTCCTGAGGCTGGGGATTGGAGCTGTTCAATACAAGGAGAGAGTCAGAGAGGCGAAAAGGACTGAGGTAGGGACCCTTTAACTCCATTTTATTTGAACTTTCCTGAGGCTGGGGATTGGAGCTGCTGGATACAAGGGGGGAGTCAGAGAGCCAAAAAAGGACTGAGGTATGGGTCCTTTAACTCCATTTCATTTGAACCTTCCTGAGGCTGGGAATTGGAGCTATTGGATACAAGGGGGTAGTCAGAGAGACAAAATGGACTGAGGTAGGGGCCCTTTAACTCCATTTCATTTGAACCTTCCTGAGGCTGGGGATTGGATCTGCTGGATACAAGGGGGAGACAGAGAGAAATAGAAGGACTGATGTAGGGGCCCTTTAACTCCATTTCATTTGAACCTCCCTGAGGCTGGGGATTGGAGCGGCTGGATACAAGGAGGGAGTCAGAGAGGCAAAAATGACTGATGTGGGGGCCCTTTAACTCCATTTCATTTGAACCTTCCTGAGGCTGGGGATTGGATCTGCTGGATACAAGGGTGGGGTGGGGTAAGAGAGACAAAAATCACTGAGGTAGGGGCCCTTTAACTCCATTTCATTTGAACCTTCCTGAGGCTGGGGATTGGATCTGCTGGATACAAGGGGGGAGTCAGAGAGACAAAAGGGACTGAGGTAGGGGCCCTTTAACTCCTTTTCATTTGAACCTTCCTGAGGCTGGGGATTGGAGCTGTTGCATACTAGGAGGGAGTCAGAGAGCCAAAAAAGGACTGAGGTAGGGGTCCTTTAACTCCATTTCATTTGAACCTTCCTGAGGCTGGGAATTGGATCTGCTGGATACAAGGGGGAGACAGAGAGAAATAGAAGGACTGATGTAGGGGCCCTTTAACTCCATTTCATTTGAACCTCCCTGAGGCTGGGGATTGGAGCGGCTGGATACAAGGAGGGAGTCAGAGAGGCAAAAATGACTGATGTGGGGGCCCTTTAACTCCATTTCATTTGAACCTTCCTGAGGCTGGGGATTGGATCTGCTGGATACAAGGGTGGGGTGGGGTAAGAGAGACAAAAATCACTGAGGTAGGGGCCCTTTAACTCCATTTCATTTGAACCTTCCTGAGGCTGGGGATTGGATCTGCTGGATACAAGGGGGGAGTCAGAGAGACAAAAGGGACTGAGGTAGGGGCCCTTTAACTCCTTTTCATTTGAACCTTCCTGAGGCTGGGGATTGTAGCAGCTGGATACAAGGAGGGGGGGTAAGATAGAGAAAATGACTGAGATAGGGGCCCTTTAACTCCATTTCATTTGAACCTTCCTGAGGCTGGTAATTGGAGCTATTGGATACAAGGGGGGAGTCAGAGAGGCAAAAATGACTGACGTAGGGGCCCTTTAACTCCATTTCATTTGAACGTTCGTGAGGCTGGGAATTGGAGCTATTGGATACAAGGGGTGGGGGTAAGAGAGACAAAAAGGACTGATGTGGGGGCCCTTTAAATCCATTTCATTTGAACCTTCCTGAGGCTGGGGATTGGAGGTGCTGGATACAAGGGGGGAGTCAGAGAGACAAAAGGGACTGAGGTAGGGTCCCTTTAACTCCATTTCATTTGAACCTTCGTGAGGCTGGGAATTGGAGCTATTGGATACAAGGGGGGAGTCAGAGAGACAAAATGGACTGAGGTAGGGGCCCTTTAACTCCATTTCATTTGAACCTTCCTGAGGCTGGGGATTGGAGCTGCTGGATACAAGGGGGGAGTCAGAGAGGCAAAAATGACTGACGTAGGGGCCCTTTAACTCCATTTCATTTGAACCTTCCTGAGGCTGGGGATTGGAGCTGCTGGATACAAGGGGGGAGTCAGAGAGGCAAAAATGACTGACGTAGGGGCCCTTTAACTCCATTTCATTTGAACCTTCCTGAGGCTGGGGATTGGACCTACTGGATACAAGGGTGGGGTGGGGGTAAGAGAGACAAAAAGGACTGATGTGGGGGCCCTTTAAATCCATTTAATTTGAACCTTCCTGAGGCTGGGGATTGTAGCAGCTGGATACAAGGAGGGGGGGTAAGATAGAGAAAATGACTGAGATAGGGGCCCTTTAACTCCATTTCATTTGAACCTTCCTGAGGCTGGGGATTGGAGCTGTTCAATACAAGGAGAGAGTCAGAGAGGCGAAAAGGACTGAGGTAGGGACCCTTTAACTCCATTTCATTTGAACGTTCGTGAGGCTGGGAATTGGAGCTATTGGATACAAGGGGTGGGGGTAAGAGAGACAAAAAGGACTGATGTGGGGGCCCTTTAAATCCATTTCATTTGAACCTTCCTGAGGCTGGGGATTGGAGCAGCTGGATACAAGGAGGGGGGGTAAGATAGCGAAAATGACTGAGATAGGGGCCCTTTAACTCCATTTCATTTGAACCTTCCTGAGGCTGGTAATTGGAGCTATTGGATACAAGGGGGGAGTCAGAGAGGCAAAAAGGACTGAGGTAGGGGACCTTTAACTCCATTTCATTTGAACCTTCCTGAGGCTGGTGATTGGAGCTGTTCAATACAAGGAGAGAGTCAGAGAGGCGAAAAGGACTGAGGTAGGGACCCTTTAACTCCATTTCATTTGAACCTTCCTGAGGCTGGGGATTGGATCTGCTGGATACAAGGGGGAGACAGAGAGAAATAGAAGGACTGATGTATGGGCCCTTTAACTCCGTTTCATTTGAAACTTCCTGAAGCTGGGAATTGGAGCTATTGGATACAAGGTGGGAGTCAGAGAGGCAAAAAGGGCTGAGGTAGGGGCCCTTTAACTCCATTTCATTTTAACCTTCCTGAGGCTGGGGATTTGAGCTGCTGGATACAAGGAGGGGGGGTAAGATAGAGAAAATGACTGAGGTAGGGGCCCTTTAACTCCATTTCATTTGAACCTTCCTGAGGCTGGGGATTGGAGCTGCTGTATACAAGGGGGGGGGGGGGATAAAATGGAGAAAATGACTGAGGTAGGGGCCCTTTAACTCCATTTCATTTGAACCTTCCTGAGGCTGGGGATTGGAGCTGTTCAATACAAGGAGAGAGTCAGAGAGGCGAAAAGGACTGAGGTAGGGACCCTTTAACTCCATTTTATTTGAACTTTCCTGAGGCTGGGGATTGGAGCTGCTGGATACAAGGGGGGAGACAGAGAGCCAAAAAAGGACTGAGGTATGGGTCCTTTAACTCCATTTCATTTGAACCTTCCTGAGGCTGGGAATTGGAGCTATTGGATACAAGGGGGTAGTCAGAGAGACAAAATGGACTGAGGTAGGGGCCCTTTAACTCCATTTCATTTGAACCTTCCTGAGGCTGGGGATTGGATCTGCTGGATACAAGAGGGAGACAGAGAGAAATAGAAGGACTGATATAGGGGCCCTTTAACTCCATTTCATTTGAACCTTCCTGAGGCTGGGGATTGGAGCTGTTCAATACAAGGAGAGAGTCAGAGAAGCGAAAAGGACTGAGGTAGGGACCCTTTAACTCCATTTCATTTGAACTTTCCTGAGGCTGGGGATTGGAGCTGCTGGATACAAGGGGGGAGACAGAGAGCCAAAAAAGGACTGAGGTATGGGTCCTTTAACTCCATTTCATTTGAACCTTCCTGAGGCTGGGAATTGGAGCTATTGGATAAAAGGGGGTAGTCAGAGAGACAAAATGGACTGAGGTAGGGGCCCTTTAACTCCATTTCATTTGAACCTTCCTGAGGCTGGGGATTGGATCTGCTGGATACAAGGGGGAGACAGAGAGAAATAGAAGGACTGATGTAGGGGCCCTTTAACTCCATTTCATTTGAACCTCCCTGAGGCTGGGGATTGGAGTGGCTGGATACAAGGAGGGAGTCAGAGAGGCAAAAATGACTGATGTGGGGGCCCTTTAACTCCATTTCATTTGAACCTTCCTGAGGCTGGGGATTGGATCTGCTGGATACAAGGGTGGGGTGGGGTAAGAGAGACAAAAATCACTGAGGTAGGGGCCCTTTAACTCCATTTCATTTGAACCTTCCTGAGGCTGGGGATTGGATCTGCTGGATACAAGGGGGGAGTCAGAGAGACAAAAGGGACTGAGGTAGGGGCCCTTTAACTCCTTTTCATTTGAACCTTCGTGAGGCTGGGGATTGGAGCTGTTGCATACTAGGAGGGAGTCAGAGAGCCAAAAAAGGACTGAGGTAGGGGTCCTTTAACTCCATTTCATTTGAACCTTCCTGAGGCTGGGAATTGGAGCTATTGGATACAAGGGGGTAGTCAGAGAGACAAAAAGGACTGAGGTTTCGGCCCTTTAACTCCGTTTCATTTGAACCTTCCTGAGGCTGGGAATTGGAGCTATTGGATACAAGGTGGGAGTCAGAGAGGCAAAAAGGGCTGAGGTAGGGGCCCTTTAACTCCATTTCATTTGAACCTTCCTGAGGCTGGGGATTGGAGCTGCTGGAAACAAGGGGGGGGGGAGTCAGAGAGACAAAATGGACTGAGGTACGGGCCCTTTAACTCCATTTCATTTGAACCTTCCTGAGGCTGGGGATTGGAGCTGCTGGATACAAGGGGGGAGTCAGAGAGGCAAAAATGACTGACGTAGGGGCCCTTTAACTCCATTTCATTTGAACCTTCCTGAGGCTGGGGATTGGACCTACTGGATACAAGGGTGGGGTGGGGTAAGAGAGACAAAAATCACTGAGGTAGGGGCCCTTTAACTCCATTTCATTTGAACCTTCCTGAGGCTGGGGATTGGATCTGCTGGATACAAGGGGGAGACAGAGAGAAATAGAAGGACTGATATAGGGGCCCTTTAACTCCATTTCATTTGAACCTTCGTGAGGCTGGGAATTGGAGCTATTGGATACAAGGGGGGGGGGGGGTAAGAGAGACAAAAAGGACTGATGTGGGGGCCCTTTAACTCCATTTCATTTGAACCTTCCTGAGGCTGGGGATTGGAGCTGCTGGATACAAGGAGGGGGGGTAAGATAGAGAAAATGACTGAGATAGGGGCCCTTTAACTCCATTTCATTTGAACCTTCCTGAGGCTGGTAATTGGAGCTATTGGATACAAGGGGGGAGTCAGAGAGGCAAAAAGGACTGAGGTAGGGGACCTTTAACTCCATTTCATTTGAACCTTCCTGAGGCTGGTGATTGGAGCTGTTCAATACAAGGAGAGAGTCAGAGAGGCGAAAAGGACTGAGGTAGGGACCCTTTAACTCCATTTCATTTGAACTTTCCTGAGGCTGGGAATTGGAGCTGCTGGATACAAGGGGGGAGTCAGAGAGGCAAAAATGACTGATGTAGGGGCCCTTTAACTCCATTTCATTTGAACGTTCGTGAGGCTGGGAATTGGAGCTATTGGATACAAGGGGTGGGGGTAAGAGAGACAAAAAGGACTGATGTGGGGGCCCTTTAAATCCATTTCATTTGAACCTTCCTGAGGCTGGGGATTGGAGCAGCTGGATACAAGGAGGGGGGGTAAGATAGCGAAAATGACTGAGATAGGGGCCCTTTAACTCCATTTCATTTGAACCTTCCTGAGGCTGGTAATTGGAGCTATTGGATACAAGGGGGGGAGTCAGAGAGGCAAAAAGGACTGAGGTAGGGGACCTTTAACTCCATTTCATTTGAACCTTCCTGAGGCTGGTGATTGGAGCTGTTCAATACAAGGAGAGAGTCAGAGAGGCGAAAAGGACTGAGGTAGGGACCCTTTAACTCCATTTCATTTGAACTTTCCTGAGGCTGGGGATTGGAGCTGCTGGATACAAGGGGAGAGTCAGAGAGGCAAAAATGACTGACGTAGGGGCCCTTTAACTCCATTTCATTTGAACCGTCCTGAGGCTGGGAATTGGAGCTATTGGATACAAGGGGGTAGTCAGAGAGACAAAATGGACTGAGGTAGGGGCCCTTTTACTCCATTTCATTTGAACCTTCGTGAGGCTAGGGATTGGAGCTGCAGGATACAAGGGGGGAGTCAGAGAGGCAAAAATGACTGATGTAGGGGCCCTTTAACTCCATTTCATTTGAACCTTCCTGAGGCTGGGGATTGGACCTACTCGATACAAGGGTGGGGTGGGGTAAGAGACACAAAAATCACTGAGGTAGGGTCCCTTTAACTCCATTTCATTTGAACCTTCCTGAGGCTGGGGATTGGATCTGCTGGATACAAGGGGGAGACAGAGAGAAATAGAAGGACTGATGTAGGGGCCCTTTAACTCGATTTCATTTGAACCATCCTGAGGCTGGGAATTGGAGCTGTTGGATACAAGGAGGGTGTCAGAGAGACAAAAAGGACTGAGGTTTCGGCCCTTTAACTCCGTTTCATTTGAAACTTCCTGAAGCTGGGAATTAGAGCTATTGGATACAAGGTGGGAGTCAGAGAGGCAAAAAGGGCTGAGGTAGGGGCCCTTTAACTCCATTTCATTTTAACCTTCCTGAGGCTGGGGATTTGAGCTGCTGGATACAAGGAGGGGGGGTAAGATAGAGAAAATGACTGAGGTAGGGGCCCTTTAACTCCATTTCATTTGAACCTTCCTGAGGCTGGGGATTGGAGCTGCTGGATACAAGGGGGGGGGGATAAAATGGAGAAAATGACTGAGGTAGGGGCCCTTTAACTCCATTTCATTTGAACCTTCCTGAGGCTGGGGATTGGAGCTGCTGGATACAAGGGGGGAGTCAGAGAGGCAAAAAGGACTGAGGTAGGGGCCCTTTAACTCCATTTCATTTGAACCTTCCTGAGGCTGGGGATTGGAGCTGTTCAATACAAGGAGAGAGTCAGAGAGGCGAAAAGGACTGAGGTAGGGACCCTTTAACTCCATTTTATTTGAACTTTCCTGAGGCTGGGGATTGGAGCTGCTGGATACAAGGGGGGAGTCAGAGAGCCAAAAAAGGACTGAGGTATGGGTCCTTTAACTCCATTTCATTTGAACCTTCCTGAGGCTGGGAATTGGAGCTATTGGATACAAGGGGGTAGTCAGAGAGACAAAATGGACTGAGGTAGGGGCCCTTTAACTCCATTTCATTTGAACCTTCCTGAGGCTGGGGATTGGATCTGCTGGATACAAGGGGGAGACAGAGAGAAATAGAAGGACTGATGTAGGGGCCCTTTAACTCCATTTCATTTGAACCTCCCTGAGGCTGGGGATTGGAGCGGCTGGATACAAGGAGGGAGTCAGAGAGGCAAAAATGACTGATGTGGGGGCCCTTTAACTCCATTTCATTTGAACCTTCCTGAGGCTGGGGATTGGATCTGCTGGATACAAGGGTGGGGTGGGGTAAGAGAGACAAAAATCACTGAGGTAGGGGCCCTTTAACTCCATTTCATTTGAACCTTCCTGAGGCTGGGGATTGGATCTGCTGGATACAAGGGGGGAGTCAGAGAGACAAAAGGGACTGAGGTAGGGGCCCTTTAACTCCTTTTCATTTGAACCTTCCTGAGGCTGGGGATTGGAGCTGTTGCATACTAGGAGGGAGTCAGAGAGCCAAAAAAGGACTGAGGTAGGGGTCCTTTAACTCCATTTCATTTGAACCTTCCTGAGGCTGGGAATTGGATCTGCTGGATACAAGGGGGAGACAGAGAGAAATAGAAGGACTGATGTAGGGGCCCTTTAACTCCATTTCATTTGAACCTCCCTGAGGCTGGGGATTGGAGCGGCTGGATACAAGGAGGGAGTCAGAGAGGCAAAAATGACTGATGTGGGGGCCCTTTAACTCCATTTCATTTGAACCTTCCTGAGGCTGGGGATTGGATCTGCTGGATACAAGGGTGGGGTGGGGTAAGAGAGACAAAAATCACTGAGGTAGGGGCCCTTTAACTCCATTTCATTTGAACCTTCCTGAGGCTGGGGATTGGATCTGCTGGATACAAGGGGGGAGTCAGAGAGACAAAAGGGACTGAGGTAGGGGCCCTTTAACTCCTTTTCATTTGAACCTTCCTGAGGCTGGGGATTGGAGCTGTTGCATACTAGGAGGGAGTCAGAGAGCCAAAAAAGGACTGAGGTAGGGGTCCTTTAACTCCATTTCATTTGAACCTTCCTGAGGCTGGGAATTGGAGCTATTGGATACAAGGGGGTAGTCAGAGAGACAAAAAGGACTGAGGTTTCGGCCCTTTAACTCCGTTTCATTTGAACCTTCCTGAGGCTGGGAATTGGAGCTATTGGATACAAGGTGGGAGTCAGAGAGGCAAAAAGGGCTGAGGTAGGGGCCCTTTAACTCCATTTCATTTGAACCTTCCTGAGGCTGGTGATTGGAGCTGTTCAATACAAGGAGAGAGTCAGAGAGGCGAAAAGGACTGAGGTAGGGACCCTTTAACTCCATTTCATTTGAACTTTCCTGAGGCTGGGGATTGGAGCTGCTGGATACAAGGGGAGAGTCAGAGAGGCAAAAATGACTGACGTAGGGGCCCTTTAACTCCATTTCATTTGAACCTTCCTGAGGCTGGGGATTGGACCTACTGGATACAAGGGTGGGGTGGGGTAAGAGAGACAAAAATCACTGAGGTAGGGGCCCTTTAACTCCATTTCATTTGAACCTTCCTGAGGCTGGGGATTGGAGCTATTGGATACAAGGGGGTAGTCAGAGAGACAAAATGGACTGAGGTAGGGGCCCTTTAACTCCATTTCATTTGAACGTTCGTGAGGCTGGGAATTGGAGCTATTGGATACAAGGGGTGGGGGTAAGAGAGACAAAAAGGACTGATGTGGGGGCCCTTTAACTCCATTTCATTTGAACCTTCCTGAGGCTGGGGATTGGAGCTGCTGGATACAAGGGGGGAGTCAGAGAGACAAAAGGGACTGAGGTAGGGTCCCTTTAACTCCATTTCATTTGAACCTTCGTGAGGCTGGGAATTGGAGCTATTGGATACAAGGGGGGAGTCAGAGAGACAAAATGGACTGAGGTAGGGGCCCTTTAACTCCTTTTCATTTGAACCTTCCTGAGGCTGGGAATTGGAGCTATTGGATACAAGGGGGTAGTCAGAGAGACAAAATGGACTGAGGTAGGGGCCCTTTAACTCCATTTCATTTGAACCTTCCTGAGGCTGGGGATTGGACCTACTGGATACAAGGGTGGGGTGGGGTAAGAGAGACAAAAATCACTGAGGTAGGGTCCCTTTAACTCCATTTCATTTGAATCTTCCTGAGGCTGGGGATTGGATCTGCTGGATACAAGGGGGAGACAGAGAGAAATAGAAGGACTGATGTAGGGGCCCTTTAACTCCATTTCATTTGAATCTTCCTGAGGCTGGGGATTGGACCTACGGGATACAAGGGTGGGGTGGGGTAAGAGAGACAAAAATCACTGAGGTAGGGTCCCTTTAACTCCATTTCATTTGAATCTTCCTGAGGCTGGGGATTGGATCTGCTGGATACAAGGGGGAGACAGAGAGAAATAGAAGGACTGATGTAGGGGCCCTTTAACTCGATTTCATTTGAACCTTCCTGAGGCTGGGAATTGGAGCTGTTGGATACAAGGAGGGAGTCAGAGAGACAAAAAGGACTGAGGTTTCGGCCCTTTAACTCCATTTCATTTGAACCTTCCTGAGGCTGGGAATTGGAGCTATTGGATACAAGGTGGGAGTCAGAGAGGCAAAAAGGGCTGAGGTAGGGGCCCTTTAACTCCATTTCATTTGAACCTTCCTGAGGCTGGGGATTGGAGCTGCTGGATACAAGGGGGGGAGTCAGAGAGACAAAATGGACTGAGGTAGGGGCCCTTTAACTCCATTTCATTTGAACCTTCGTGAGGCTGGGAATTGGAGCTATTGGATACAAGGGGGGAGTCAGAGAGACAAAATGGACTGAGGTAGGGGCCCTTTAACTCCATTTCATTTGAACCTTCCTGACGCTGGGGATTGGAGCTGCTGGATACAAGGGGGGAGTCAGAGAGGCAAAAATGACTGACGTAGGGGCCCTTTAACTCCATTTCATTTGAACCTTCCTGATGCTGGGGATTGGACCTACTGGATACAAGGGTGGGGTGGGGTAAGAGAGACAAAAATCACTGAGGTAGGGGCCCTTTAACTCCATTTCATTTGAACCTTCCTGAGGCTGGGGATTGGATCTGCTGGATACAAGGGGGAGACAGAGAGAAATAGAAGGACTGATGTAGGGGCCCTTTAACTCCATTTCATTTGAACCTTCCTGAGGCTGGGAATTGGAGCTGTTGGATACAAGGAGGGAGTCAGAGAGACAAAAAGGACTGAGGTTTCGGCCCTTTAACTCCATTTCATTTGAACCTTCCTGAGGCTGGGAATTGGAGCTATTGGATACAAGGTGGGGGGGGGGGTAAGAGAGACAAAAAGGACTGATGTGGGGGCCCTTTAACTCCATTTCATTTGAACCTTCCTGAGGCTGGGGATTGGAGCTGCTGGATACAAGGGGGGAGTCAGAGAGGCAAAAATGACTGACGTAGGGGCCCTTTAACTCCATTTCATTTGAACCTTCCTGAGGCTGGGTATTGGACATACTGGATACAAGGGTGGGGTGGGGTAAGAGAGACAAAAATCACTGAGGTAGGGGCCCTTTAACTCCATTTCATTTGAACCTTCCTGAGGCTGGGGATTGGATCTGCTGGATACAAGGGGGAGACAGAGAGAAATAGAAGGACTGATATAGGGGCCCTTTAACTCCATTTCATTTGAACCTTCGTGAGCCTGGGAATTGGAGCTATTGGATACAAGGGGGGGGGGGTAAGAGAGACAAAAAGGACTGATGTGGGGGCCCTTTAACTCCATTTCATTTGAACCTTCCTGAGGCTGGGGATTGGAGCTGCTGGATACAAGGAGGGGGGGTAAGATAGAGAAAATGACTGAGATAGGGGCCCTTTAACTCCATTTCATTTGAACCTTCCTGAGGCTGGTAATTGGAGCTATTGGATACAAGGGGGGAGTCAGAGAGGCAAAAAGGACTGAGGTAGGGGACCTTTAACTTCATTTCATTTGAACTTTCCTGAGGCTGGGGATTGGAGCTGCTGGATACAAGGGGAGAGTCAGAGAGGCAAAAATGACTGACGTAGGGGCCCTTTAACTCCATTTCATTTGAACCTTCCTGAGGCTGGGAATTGGAGCTATTGGATAAAAGGGGGTAGTCAGAGAGACAAAATGGACTGAGGTAGGGGCCCTTTAACTCCATTTCATTTGAACCTTTGTGAGGCTGGGAATTGGAGCTATTGGATACAAGGGGGGAGTCAGAGAGACAAAATGGACTGAGGTAGGGGCCCTTTAACTCCATTTCATTTGAACCTTCCTGAGGCTGGGGATTGGAGCTGCAGGATACAAGGGGGGAGTCAGAGAGGCAAAAATGACTGACGTAGGGGCGGCCCTTTAACTCCATTTCATTTGAACCTTCCTGAGGCTGGGATTGGACCTACTGGATACAAGGGTGGGGTGGGGTAAGAGAGACAAAAATCACTGAGGTAGTGTCCCTTTAACTCCATTTCATTTGAACCTTCCTGAGGCTGGGGATTGGATCTGCTGGATACAAGGGGGAGACAGAGAGAAATAGAAGGACTGATGTAGGGGCCCTTTAACTCGATTTCATTTGAACCTTCCTGAGGCTGGGAATTGGAGCTGTTGGATACAAGGAGGGAGTCAGAGAGACAAAAAGGACTGAGGTTTCGGCCCTTTAACTCCGTTTCATTTGAACCTTCCTGAAGCTGGGAATTGGAGCTATTGGATACAAGGTGGGAGTCAGAGAGGCAAAAAGGGCTGAGGTAGGGGCCCTTTAACTCCATTTCATTTTAACCTTCCTGAGGCTGGGGAGTGGAGCTGCTGGATACAAAGAGGGGGGGTAAGATAGAGAAAATGACTGAGGTAGGGGCCCTTTAACTCCATTTCATTTGAACCTTCCTGAGGCTGGGGATTGGAGCTGCTGGATACAAGGGGGGGGGGGTAAAATGGAGAAAATGACTTAGGTAGGGGCCCTTTAACTCCATTTCATTTGAACCTTCCTGAGGCTGGGGATTGGAGCTGCTGGATACAAGGGGGGAGTCAGAGAGACAAAAGGGACTGAGGTAGGGGCCCTTTAACTCCTTTTCATTTGAACCTTCGTGAGGCTGGGGATTGGACATACTGGATACAAGGTGGGAGTCAGAGAGGCAAAAAGGGATGAGGTAGGGGCCCTTTAACTCCATTTCATTTGAACCTTCCTGAGGCTGGGATTGGAGCTGCTGGATACAAAGAGGGGGGGTAAGATAGAGAAAATGACTGAGGTAGGGGCCCTTTAACTCCATTTCATTTGAACCTTCCTGAGGCTGGGGATTGGAGCTGCTGGATACAAGGGGGGGGGGGTAAAATGGAGAAAATGACTGAGGTAGGGGCCCTTTAACTCCATTTCATTTGAACCTTCCTGAGGCTGGGGATTGGAGCTGCTGGATACAAGGGGGGAGTCAGAGAGACAAAAGGGACTGAGGTAGGGGCCCTTTAACTCCTTTTCATTTGAACCTTCGTGAGGCTGGGGATTGGAGCTGCTGGATACAAGGGGGGAGTCAGAGAGGCAAAAATGACTGACGTAGGGGCCCTTTAACTCCATTTCATTTGAACCTTCCTGAGGCTGGGATTGGACCTACTGGATACAAGGGTGGGGTGGGGTAAGAGAGACAAAAATCACTGAGGTAGGGGCCCTTTAACTCCATTTCATTTGAACCTTCCTGAGGCTGGGGATTGGAGCTGCTGGATACAAGGGGGTAGTCAGAGAGGCAAAAATGACTGACGTAGGGGCCCTTTAACTCCATTTCATTTGAACGTTCGTGAGGCTGGGAATTGGAGCTATTGGATACAAGGGGGGGGGGGTAAGAGAGACAAAAAGGACTGATGTGGGGGCCCTTTAACTCCATTTCATTTGAACCTTCCTGAGGCTGGGGATTGGAGCTGCTGGATACAAGGAGGGGGGGTAAGATAGAGAAAATGACTGAGATAGGGGCCCTTTAACTCCATTTCATTTGAACCTTCGTGAGGCTGGGAATTGGAGCTATTGGATACAAGGGGGGAGTCAGAGAGACAAAATGGACTGAGGTAGGGGCCCTTTAACTCCATTTCATTTGAACCTTCCTGAGGCTGGGGATTGGAGCTGCAGGATACAAGGGGGGAGTCAGAGAGGCAAAAATGACTGACGTAGGGGCCCTTTAACTCCATTTCATTTGAACCTTCCTGAGGCTGGGGATTGGACCTACTGGATACAAGGGTGGGGTGGGGTAAGAGAGACAAAAATCACTGAGGTAGGGTCCCTTTAACTCCATTTCATTTGAATCTTCCTGAGGCTGGGGATTGGATCTGCTGGATACAAGGGGAGACAGAGAGAAATAGAAGGACTGATGTAGGGGCCCTTTAACTCGATTTCATTTGAACCTTCCTGAGGCTGGGAATTGGAGCTGTTGGATACAAGGAGGGAGTCAGAGAGACAAAAAGGACTGAGGTTTCGGCCCTTTAACTCCATTTCATTTGAACCTTCCTGAGGCTGGGAATTGGAGCTATTGGATACAAGGTGGGAGTCCGAGAGGCAAAAAGGGCTGAGGTAGGGGCCCTTTAACTCCATTCATTTGAACCTTCCTGAGGCTGGGGATTGGAGCTGCTGGATACAAGGGGGGGAGTCAGAGAGACAAAATGGACTGAGGTAGGGGCCCTTTAACTCCATTTCATTTGAACCTTCGTGAGGCTGGGAATTGGAGCTATTGGATACAAGGGGGGAGTCAGAGAGACAAAATGGACTGAGGTAGGGGCCCCTTTAACTCCATTTCATTTGAACCTTCCTGACGCTGGGGATTGGAGCTGCTGGATACAAGGGGGGAGTCAGAGAGGCAAAAATTACTGACGTAGGGGCCCTTTAACTCCATTTCATTTGAACCTTCCTGAGGCTGGGGATTGGACATACTGGATACAAGGGTGGGGTGGGGTAAGAGAGACAAAAATCACTGAGGTAGGGGCCCTTTAACTCCATTTCATTTGAACCTTCGTGAGGCTGGGAATTGGAGCTATTGGATACAAGGGGGGAGTCAGAGAGACAAAATGGACTGAGGTAGGGGCCCTTTAACTCCATTTCATTTGAACCTTCCTGACGCTGGGAATTGGAGCTCTTGGATACAAGGAGGGAGTCAGAGAGACAAAAAGGACTGAGGTTTCGGCCCTTTAACTCCATTTCATTTGAACCTTCCTGAGGCTTGGAATTGGAGCTATTGGATACAAGGGGGGGGGGGGGGGTAAGAGAGACAAAAAGGACTGATGTGGGGGCCCTTTAACTCCATTTCATTTGAACCTTCCTGAGGCTGGGGATTGGAGCTGCTGGATACAAGGGGGGAGTCAGAGAGGCAAAAATGACTGACGTAGGGGCCCTTTAACTCCATTTCATTTGAACCTTCCTGAGGCTGGGGATTGGACATACTGGATACAAGGGTGGGGTGGGGTAAGAGAGACAAAAATCACTGAGGTAGGGGCCCTTTAACTCCATTTCATTTGAACCTTCCTGAGGCTGGGGATTGGATCTGCTGGATACAAGGGGGAGACAGAGAGAAATAGAAGGACTGATATAGGGGCCCTTTAACTCCATTTCATTTGAACCTTCGTGAGGCTGGGAATTGAGCTGCTGGATACAAGGAGGGGGGGTAAGATAGAGAAAATGACTGATCTGGGGGCCCTTTAACTCCATTTCATTTGAACCTTCCTGAGGCTGGGGATTGGAGCTGCTGGATACAAGGAGGGGGGGTAAGATAGAGAAAATGACTGAGATAGGGGCCCTTTAACTCCATTTCATTTGAACCTTCCTGAGGCTGGTAATTGGAGCTATTGGATACAAGGGGGGAGTCAGAGAGGCAAAAAGGACTGAGGTAGGGGACCTTTAACTCCATTTCATTTGAACCTTCCTGAGGCTGGTGATTGGAGCTGTTCAATACAAGGAGAGAGTCAGAGAGGCGAAAAGGACTGAGGTAGGGACCCTTTAACTCCATTTCATTTGAACTTTCCTGAGGCTGGGGATTGGAGCTGCTGGATACAAGGGGAGAGTCAGAGAGGCAAAAATGACTGACGTAGGCGCCCTTTAACTCCATTTCATTTGAACCTTCCTGAGGCTGGGAATTGGAGCTATTGGATAAAAGGGGGTAGTCAGAGAGACAAAATGGACTGAGGTAGGGGCCCTTTAACTCCATTTCATTTGAACCTTTGTGAGGCTGGGAATTGGAGCTATTGGATACAAGGGGGGAGTCAGAGAGACAAAATGGACTGAGGTAGGGGCCCTTTAACTCCATTTCATTTGAACCTTCCTGAGGCTGGGGATTGGAGCTGCAGGATACAAGGGGGGAGTCAGAGAGGCAAAAATGACTGACGTAGGGGCCCTTTAACTCCATTTCATTTGAACCTTCCTGAGGCTGGGGATTGGAGCTGCTGGATACAAGGGGGGAGTCAGAGAGACAAAAGGGACTGAGGTTTCGGCCCTTTAACTCCGTTTCATTTGAACCTTCCTGAAGCTGGGAATTGGAGCTATTGGATACAAGGTGGGAGTCAGAGAGGCAAAAAGGGCTGAGGTAGGGGCCCTTTAACTCCATTTCATTTTAACCTTCCTGAGGCTGGGGATTGGAGCTGCTGGATACAAAGAGGGGGGGTAAGATAGAGAAAATGACTGAGGTAGGGGCCCTTTAACTCCATTTCATTTGAACCTTCCTGAGGCTGGGGATTGGAGCTGCTGGATACAAGGGGGGGGGGGTAAAATGGAGAAAATGACTGAGGTAGGGGCCCTTTAACTCCATTTCATTTGAACCTTCCTGAGGCTGGGGATTGGAGCTGCTGGATACAAGGGGGGAGTCAGAGAGACAAAAGGGACTGAGGTAGGGGCCCTTTAACTCCTTTTCATTTGAACCTTCGTGAGGCTGGGAATTGGAGCTATTGGATACAAGGGGGGAGTCAGAGAGACAAAATGGACTGAGGTAGGGGCCCTTTAACTCCATTTCATTTGAACCTTCCTGAGGCTGGGGATTGGAGCTGCTGGATACAAGGGGGGAGTCAGAGAGGCAAAAATGACTGACGTAGGGGCCCTTTAACTCCATTTCATTTGAACCTTCCTGAGGCTGGGATTGGACCTACTGGATACAAGGGTGGGGTGGGGTAAGAGAGACAAAAATCACTGAGGTAGGGGCCCTTTAACTCCATTTCATTTGAACCTTCCTGAGGCTGGGGATTGGAGCTGCTGGATACAAGGGGGTAGTCAGAGAGGCAAAAATGACTGACGTAGGGGCCCTTTAACTCCATTTCATTTGAACGTTCGTGAGGCTGGGAATTGGAGCTATTGGATACAAGGGGGGGGGGTAAGAGAGACAAAAAGGACTGATGTGGGGGCCCTTTAACTCCATTTCATTTGAACCTTCCTGAGGCTGGGGATTGGAGCTGCTGGATACAAGGAGGGGGGGTAAGATAGAGAAAATGACTGAGATAGGGCCCCTTTAACTCCATTTCATTTGTACCTTCCTTTTTTTTATTAAAAGAGTTTTGTACAAACAAATTTTCCCCCTTTTCACCCCCCCCTCCACACAATATAAATCTCATACAAATGCTATACCCCCCCAACCCCCCCGCAAAAATTCACATTCAAATATTATACCAAACACTTTACCCCCTCCTCTCCCCCCATCTTAAAATAGATTACTCATAACCCCTCTCCTCCCAACAAAAACTATATAAATTACTCTTAAATTAATAATAACACATTGATCATTTTCTAAGCTAATTTAACATCTATAACTCTTAATATAAATTTCTCCTAGCCTAACAATGTTTCATTAGTCCCATCTTCTAATTTATTCATACATATATATTGCCCCACCCTCCACCCTAACCCTCCCCCACCTCCCACACAAACCCACCCCCCTGACTTCCGCTGTATACCACTCTAACAATTCCAAACATCCCATATACTATTTACTCAGATCATCTATCGGTCTAAACATTCTTACCTAAAGGCTAGGTAATAACTCCTAGTCTGGTATTTATTCTGTATATAATCAATCCATTTTGCCCATTCCTGTGTGTAATCCTCCTGTTTCTGAGCTTTTAAGAAAGCTGAAATTTTTGCCATTTCAGCGAACCCCGCCACCTTCTGAATCCATTGATCAATTGTCGGCAAAAAATCTTTTTTCCAATGTTGCGCAATCAACAACCTAGCTGCTGTAACCATATACAAGGCCAATTTTGTTTCCCCTTTGGTAAAATCCTTAACTATACCCAATAAAAACATTTGTGGAGTGAATTGTATTCTTTTCTTAAATACATTCTGCATAACCCACCATATTTTTATCCAAAAAGCTTTAACCTTGTTACAAGTCCACCATACATGAAAAAAGGTAGCATCTAGACACCCGCATCTCCAACATTTTGGTTGAACATTTGGGTACATGCATGATAATTTTTTAGGATCTAAATACCATCTGTAAAACATTTTATAAAAAATTCTCCCTTAAATTCTGTGACTGTGTAAATTTAACATTCTGAACCCATATTTTTTCCCACGTTTCCAACATAACCACTTCACCAAAATTCTGAGCCCATTTAATCATACAATCCTTAACCAATTCACTTTCTGAGTCTCTTTCTAACAGTACATTATATATTCTTTTAACTTGTTTTGGACCAGTCTCTTTTATCTGCTTAATCAGTTCCACTTCTTTATCCATAAAGCCGACCCTGCGATCTTCTTCCCATCTCTTCTGAAGCTGTATGTAATGTAACCAATTTAAAGTAATTCCTTCTTCCAACAGCTGTTCCAAAGTTTTTAACTTCCATTCGCCCCCATCAGCAATAAGCACATCTTTATATAAACACCCCCCGAGTGACTTAATATTCATAATCCCCATGGTGTCTGCAAGATCCAACCAAAGCGGTATTTTATAATCCAATTGGGCCGGTGCTTCTTCCATATTCTCATCAAGGCACTACGGAGAACATGGTTGTTGAACACTTTATCCATCCTGTCTTCATAAAAAAGATATGCATGCCATCCCAGAACAAGATCATGGCCTTCTATATTGAGCAATTCCATTTTTGTTTTCCCGAACCAATCTGCTACATGCGTTAATACCGCAGCTTCATAATACAATCAAAGGTTTGGGAGTCTAAGGCCGCCTCTTTCACGTGTATCTTGCATAATCTTCATCTTTACTCTCGGTTTTTTCTCCTTCCAAACAAATTTATTTAATGTTGTTTGCCAATTTAACAAGGTTTTATCTGACTTGAGCACAGGAATCATCTGGAATAGAAAGATAAATCTAGGTAGAATGTTCATTTTAATTGCTGAGATCCTTCCAAGCAAAGACAATTGTAACTTTTTCCACGCTTCAAGATCTTTCTGTATCTTTTGCCACAACACTTCATAGTTATTTGAGAAAAGTTTTGTGTTTGATTCTGAAATTTGTATTCCTAAATATTTAACTTTAGAAACTATTTCAAAACCTGCTAAACTTACAAGTCTCTTTCTTTGAGTCTC